>NW_023270852.1:2923012-3205654 GCF_011800145.1 Mirounga leonina | reverse complement strand
CAGAGACCTGGATTAATGCTGCTTCTGGACCTTATGGCCCTATGGGCCTGGTGAGTTTCTATTACCTGTGTTACATCCTACTTAAGACCTTGTCTTTCACTTTGAATGTCACAAGCCTTGAGTAGCATTTCTTTGAGCTACATCTTTTTCTGCAACCAGAGATTAGGCCTCTGGTGTTGTATTTCCTTCCTCTGTTCCACTGCTATTTTTCAGCAAGACTCATCTGAGTTGGTAACATTTCGACCTGTTTTTTAGCTTGCTCCCCTTCTTTTTCTACCTATGGGAAGGCTAGTACTGTTTGCTAGATTTGAGCAGGCTTCTTTCTTTCACTTTGTTACACAAATATTTTTCTTGTCTCTCTTTTTGTTTTCTGGCCCAGACATGCATCTTTCTTATATACACCTCTAGGTTTTGCTTTGTGTGATCTTTCATAGAGAGACATGTGAAATCAGTACATATTGTGTTTGCCAAAAGCAAAGAAATTCTCACCTTTCTAGGCGGCCTACTATTCCCAGGAGACAGTCTCCTAGGAAAATAATATCCAATCCAGGCCTGCACTTGACTTATCATTTTCTTTTCTCAGCCTTGCAGGGGCAGGACCTTTACCACTCTGCTGCTGGCCTTGTCCAGAGCAGACCAGAACAGGGGCCTTTTGCAAGCTGGAATATCTGACCGAGAATGGGCAAGGGGAAAGGAACAGCAATTACATTTGATCTTTATCATGTGCCCTCATCCCAAACTCATCAAAGTTGTTTCTCCTGTCCTGGGAAGTAGTAGTGGATACAGGCTGGGAAGATTACAGCCGTCCCTCCTTATCCATGGTTTCGCTCTCCGAGGTTTCAGTTACCTGAGACCAACTGCTATCCGGAAGCAGATGATCCTCCTTCTGACATCTTGTCAGGTCAGTAGTAGCCTAACGCTACGTCACTGTGCCTACGTCATTCATGTCATCACGCAGGCACTTTATCCTCTGACATCATCACAAGAAGAAGGGTGAATACAGGACAGTAAGATATTTTGAGAGAGAGAGAACACATTCACTTAACTTTTATTACAGTATATTGTTATAATTGTTCTATTTTACTCTTAGTTATTGTTGTTATCCTCTTATTGTGCCTAGTAAATAAATTAAAGTTTATCATGGGTATGGATGTATAGGAAAAAACACAGTTACGTAGAGGGTTTGGGACTGACCACAGTTTCAGGTATTTACTACTGTACCCTAGTGGAAGGAAATATCAGGAGGTAAGTGTTTGCCCATAAAGTTATATAAAATATTTAGCACAGTGCCTGAAAAGAGATTAGTACTCAAATGTTGGCTATTACAAATGAAAAATGAATTGAAAAATTGAGATGAAAATTATTTCCAGTTTGTCATATATAGGAGTAGGGCGACCAAGCAAATTCTACAATACTGGATTTTTTTTCCCAGAGTCTCTTTTTAAGAGTAAAACTCTGTGCCTTAAAGTGTCCTTTTAGGGACACCTGGGTGGCTCAGTCGGTTAAATGTCTGCTTCGGCTCCGGTTGTGATCTCAGGGTCCTGGGATCGAGTCCTGCATCGGGCTCCTTGCTCAGCGGGGAGCCTGCTTCTCCCTCTGCCTGCCGCTCCCCGTGCTTGTGCTCTTTCTCTGACAAATAAAATATTAAAAAAAAAATAATAAAGTGTCCTTTTAACGATCATCCATGAATACAATCTGTTTCCGACATGGAACCAGCCTCCGGACAAATGAACACAATGAGGTCAGTTGTGAATTATTTGTCCTTGGATCTCAGGACCATAGAATTGGATTAATCCTAATCTTTGCTTATGACGCACTCTCCTCTTTGGTTCTTCCCTCTCTCCCTCCTTCCCTTCCCTTCCTCCCACCCTCTTCTCTCCCTCCCTGCCCTTCCTGCCTCCTTCCTTGCCCCACCTTCTTCCTAACTCGGGCCCCCTCCTAGGGAATCTGACCACACCAACTTTTGCCACTTTCTGAGCGGAATGGAACTTGAGGATTCTTTTGCCTTTCTCCTCCTTTCCCTTCTAGGCAACTGTCTTTATTGGTTGGGCTGAGTTTCAGATTTGAATAAACACTGAAAGTGACAGACTTGTCACATCTGGAGGACACTGCTGCTGTCTTTCGGTTTCTCACAGAATTCTAAGTGCATCCCTAAAGCTCAAAGGATGGGTGTGGTTTTGACTCAAACTTTGCCCTGTTTGCCCACCTCAGGGAGTCTAGGTTGAGTTAGAGAGAATGTAACAAAACTTGACAGTAGACAAGCCTAATGTGGTCTGGAGTTTTATTATGAAACTTCCGCGTAGTTCTGCTTTTCACCCAGTTGTGTCATAAGAAAACAACCAAGAATCATTTCAGTTTTTGCTCCCCATCTTCTAGAATAACACACACATTCAGTATCTAAATATTCTGCGTTGAAACTAACAAATTATCCTAAGGTGTTGAAATAGTATTATGGACAGGTTCACAAGTCCATGTGAAGCTAATTTCTTATTTTGTTTCAGTTATGACTATATATATATATATACACTATGACCACATATATATACACACACACTATGTATAATATCAAGATCTACATAAAATACACACATTAAAAACAAACAAAATATTGGACTTTTAATTATTTTTATTATATAAGCAACTTATATTCATGAAAGAAAAATTGGTTAATACAAAAAAATTAGAAGGGAAAATTATATATGGGGCAATTACTTTCTTTCTTTCTTTCTTTTTTTATAAATATAACAGATTTTTTTCCCCAAGATTTTGTTTATTCATTTGAGACACAGAGATACAGACAGACAGAGAGAGCATGAGCTGGGGGAGAGGCAGAGGGAGAGGGAGAAGCAGGCTCCCCACTGAGCCAGGAGCCCAATGTGGAGCTTGATCCCAGGACCCTGGGATCATGACCTGAGCCGAAGGCAGACGCTTAACCGTCTGAGCCACCCAGGCGCCCCCATATGGGGCAATTTCTTAATTCAATCTCCTGGCAACTGATATTGTGCTATGTGCAGAGAAAAAGACAGATGACAGGACAGGGACTGTACCTTTTAGGAGAGAGACATAAATAAAACACACGTATTTTAAAAATTCAACGAAAGGTTAAGTTTGTTAAGCACGTGCAGCACCTCGGAAGTTTCCCGTTACCTTTAACTCAGTCATTTGGAGGTAGGCTCTGATTACCGAGAGATCATATGATCTGTGGGAGCCTGGGCTGGATCATGATTTACCTTGAGGTCCAGTCCTCTTTAGACAGCATTTTTTTTTTTTTCCTTCAAGATTTTATTTATTTGACAGAGAAAGAGATAGTGAAAGCAGGAACACAAGCAGGGGGAGTGGGAGAGGGAGAAGCAGGCTTCCCGAGGAGCAGGGAGCCCCATGCGGGGCTTGATCCCAGGACCCTGGGATCATGACCTGAGCCGAAGGCAGATGCTTAACGACTGAGCCACCCAGGCGCCCCTATCTAATATTTTTAAATAATTATGCTGGGAACTATACCAAAGAAGTAAAGTAAAAGAAGTAAAGTTGAGAGACCCTGTACCTATGATCATATAACATAGCAAAAAAACTGGAAGAAAGGTATTTCAGTTCTTAAGTAAGGTGGTTGAGGCAGCTGGACATAAGGAAGAAAAAATAAAATTTATTTTAGTTATAAAAATAAAATAAAAAGTTGTCTAATTCTGGCTTTCTTCCACTGATGAAGCAAAACCAGACAGTTTCTAATTCTCTCTTGATCATATTTTTTACATACTTATGTATGTATATTAAACTCCTAACAGAATCATTATTTTATTTATTTATTTATTTATTTTAAAGATTTTATTTATTTGACAGAGAGAGACACAGCGAGAGAGGGAACACAAGCAGGGGGAGTGGGAGAGGGAGAAGCAGTCTTCCCATGGAGCGGGGAGCCCGATGCGGGACTCGATCCCAGGACCCTGGGATCATGACCTGAGCCAAAGACAGACGCTTAATGACTGAGCCACCCAGGCTACCCCAGAATCCTCATTATTTTAATATAATCTGTTGCCTTCATTTATCCATGTGTCTACCATCCATTCATCCAATAAATATTTATTATGTACCTACTATGAGGGGAAGCACTTTTCTGGACAGGGCATTACCAAATGCCTCAGTTGAAGAATAATTGCATGTAACTGAGATATGAGTTTATATAATAAAATGAAGCTGCTATGGGAAAGTTGGAGTTTATTTACAAAATAAATGAGCTTAAATTTAAGGAGCAAATAGCACTCAGTCTTTGCAAAACTTAGGGTCACTAGGTTGTTTGTTTTTTAAAGAACACTCATGAACTACCATGTGGTTCCGAGTTCTGAGTTTCTTTTACTTGCGAACAAATGAAAAAAAAACCCTTCCCAAGGCAAGGAGCATCAGCAATGGATTATTTGACTCTCACTGTGGTTGATTTCATTATACAATGAGTCACATTTTCTTTTTTTTCTTTTGTTAGTTACAGAGGTTAAAAAAAAAAATTGGTGGCTATATTTTACATAGGCTACAAAAAGTAAATTGTTGTTCCTCAGTGTCTGTCTGGCTCCTCAGTCTCTCTCCAGAGTCCCGGCCATCTTTTATCCATTGGCAACTAGACATTTTACCACTAGAATTCCACAGGCATAGCAGACTCAGTATGGATAAAGCTGAACTCTATGTTGTCCAGTCTTCTTGAATTTTCTCCCATCCTTAGTACTACCACCGTCTATGTGGTTTTTCAGACTAGAAATCTAGATCCTGTCTTTGCTGGCATTCATCATAGTCCTTAGGTCATCAAGTTCTGTTAATTTTATCTTCGGAATAGATCCAGAATTTTCACTTCATCATCACTGCCCCGGCTTTAATGCCATTCTTGCCTGACTATTGGAAAGACTGCTAATACGATCGTGCTGCTTCTGGTCTCTCACTATGCTAGTCTATTCTCTATACCGCCATTAAAGTTATCTTTTTCTAACTTAAATATGCTCATGCCACTCTCTCTGTCTCTGAAAGTCTCGAATGGATTCTCATTAACTATAGGAATGAGTCCAATAATTTTAACATAGCACTTAAGAACTTTTATAATCCAGTCCTGGATTTTCTTTTACGGCCCATCTCTCCACAGGTATTGTGTCCTTCTGCCAAATGGGACTGCTTGCCTAAATATACTGTGCATGCTCTTTTTATATCTATGAGCTATTTAACATGCTCTTTACCTGGAATGTCGTTACTCATGTCTCCACTTGGTAAACCCCTACTTACCATTCAGGAGATAGCTCAGATATTACCTTCTTTAAAAGGTCATCTTTGAAGTTCTCCGGAAATATTAGTACCTCTATGTGCTGGGCTATGTTCTTTGTTTGCCCCTGTAGATTCCCTGTCCATCATTCTCTACCTGCCCTATGCCATTGGAAGCTCACCTCTTTGGACAACATTAACCCAATTTTCTCGCCCTCTGACTTTTTGGTGGACTTGAATAATGGGAGGCCCTAGAAGAAGTTCAGAGGGCACAGAAGATATCGAGATGACAGTAATATTTCCCTAACTCTCTTCCTCCTGGGCCTTGGGTTTGCAGGGGTTGCATTCATCTACTCAAAGAGTTCCTGTTGGGTAGACCTTCTTGTAGCTAGAGCTTTCTTTCTGGATTTTGGTGGTAGCTCCTTTCCTTGGCCTCTTCAGGCCTACGGGTAGGGGCAGTTTCTCAGTGTCGATGCTTAATTATCCCTAACTCTGCCTCTACCTTTGTAAATAAGTCCCTTATTAAACTTTCTTTAATCACTCCTTTTAAGTATGCCATCTGTTTCCTGTGCTGACTGGTGTCTACTGTGGTTCCATTCAGATAGCTCTATAACTGTTCCTAACACATTGTATTCCAATTATTTTTACCTACCTGTCCATTTCCCCCATTAAACTCCTTAGAAAAGGCCTGAATCCAGGGAAAGAATCCTTGTGACTAGGTAGAAAAGAGCCTTCATTTTCTAGGAGGGCTTTGCAAAAACCAGGGTAGAACATGCAGAGGGCAGAGCAAGAAGGGATTCCCCAGAATGTGCAGGAAACCTGTGAGACATGGGAGTAGCCTGGAGAATCAGGTAAGGAACTGCCTGCCTGCCTTAATCCATCGAGTCAGTCTGGTTGAAAAGGGAGACTGTCCTTAAAAGGAAAATCAGAAAGCAGGGGCTGAAAAATCTGACCCAACTAATTAGCTCTGTCAACCTCAATACCAATTTGGGCTAATGTCTGAGATGCTTGGCCTGGCATTTGGAATTCACTGATAGAATCTTCCAGATTTCATCCAGTAAGGACACAAAGAACTGTAAACAAAAGGGTAGTGACTCCAAGAACTTTGTAACTGTTAAAAGTGAGAGTTGGAGAGTCCCAATATAGCACTTCTCCTTCCTACCCAGGTTTTCAACAAATTGAGAAAAAAAAAGATTAAGACAGATGGAGCCAAAAATAGTAATGATAGTAGTAATAACAGTTCAAACTTCGAGAGCACTTATTTTGTAACAGGCCCTGTTCCAGGTGCTTTATATGTACGACCTAAATCTTCATGACAACCTGTGAGTAGAGACCCTTAGTCCCATTTTGTAGATGGAGAAATTAAAGCACAGGGAAGTTGAGTGACTTGCCCAAAGTCACATGGTTATATGGAGTGGCAAATCCTCTTGAGATATTGCCTCTTGAGATATTGCCTCTTGAGATATAACCTTTATTTTGGTTGAAACTAATGTTGGAGAATGTGATTTGTATCTCTGAACAAGAAGTATTTCTAAGAACGAACCCTTAGCCACAGACGGTGTGGGACTTCTGCAGCCTTCCTTGCATGGGGCCTGTTTCAGGGAAACGTAGGACATGGATGGAAGCACAGGCTTCTTTGCAGGCAGGCTGGCTGCAAGGAGAGAAAGAGAATAAACAGGGGGCTGACCTCGGCATGCCCACTTTTTTTCATACTCGTCAATCAAAGTAAATTCTCCTCTCCTGAGAGAAAAGAGTTGAGGGGTGGAGGAAGGTTTCCTTCCACCAGGAAGGAAACATCAGGATTTGGGAAGAGGTACTTCCCCCCCAATGTACTGTCCCTATATTTATTACTTTTTATTACCTATTTAGTTCCTAATATCAATGCACATTGTACTGTAATCATTCACTTGTCTGTCTCTACCACCCACTTCCTTCCTCACCTATGCACTTCTTAATAGCAGAAACCTTTTTCTATTGGCCTCTGGATCTTCAGTGCTTGGCACACGGTACGCACTCAATAATTGCTCATTAAACAGAAGAATGAATAAATTGGTATTTTTCTCTCACCCCCGGAAAATACAGAAGTAAGAACTTAATAAACACTAGGATTTGTTGTTAACTCAGAAATAGATAAGCTGCTTCAGAACTTCCTTGATTTGAGCTCATTCTCAACCTCTTTAATTCCTGGCTGCTTTTTTTTTTTTTTTTTTTTTAAATATAAAGTCTTAGCAGGTGAACTGGACAAGCTGAAAACTTCCTGCTTACCAGTGCTGCTCATCATGACCTTTCTGAAACTGGACTCAGAAAAGGTGGTGAGGAATAACAGAGTAGCAGCTTGATGCCTAGCTTGGTTATCCCTATCCAGCAGAAAGTAGACAAGGGCTTTGGTGTCATTCAACCTGGTTTTGAAAACCCACTTTACAACTTACC
This sequence comes from Mirounga leonina, assembly GCF_011800145.1. Taxonomy (NCBI): domain Eukaryota; kingdom Metazoa; phylum Chordata; class Mammalia; order Carnivora; family Phocidae; genus Mirounga; species Mirounga leonina. The sequence continues at coordinate 3,197,995 of NW_023270852.1, read as the reverse complement.
TGTGTGACCTTGGGCAGATTATTCTTGTAGCATAGGAGCTATGTTCTAGATGTTTTTAGGCAATTCCCTTCTGTGAGGACATCATCTGCTTTTCAGAAAAATTCTCATTTGACTGCTTTTATGGAATTACAACCTGGCCCATGGCCTCCTTTTCCATTTTTAAAACCTGCCTGCTTTATCTTCGAGACATCAGATTCTGCTGTCTGATAGCATGTGACTATCGAGCAATGTGATTATTCCTCTTACTTCTTTAATTTATCCTGTTTTTCTGGTTTGTGATCGTATCTCAATTAACTATTGGTTACTGATTGACTTAATGGAATCCAGCTTCATTGACACAATTGTGAACTTTGGCTACCACTAACATCTATTTGAACCATAGTAGCTTGTCAAATTGCCTTGATATTTTTATTGCTTCTTCCAAAACCACTGAAGCTTACTACCAATGGTCACTTCAAAATGCGTCAGTTATTTTAGTATCCCAACAGAGTTATCCAAATGTAACACATTTCCTTGACCAATCAAGCCTGTATATTTTGTACCTGGTAACACATATTTCTGGGAATGCTGTGTGGAATTATCCAAGTCCTAAGCATCTAAAGAAATGGTCTTTATAGGGGCGCCTGAGTGGCTCAGTCGTTAAGCGTCTGCCTTCGGCTCAGGTCATGATCCCAGGGTCCTGGGATCGAGCCCCGCATCGGGCTCCCTGCTCGGTGGGGAGCCTGCTTCTCCCTCTCCCACTCCCCCTGCTTGTGTTCCCTCTCTCGCTGTGTCTCTCTCTGTCAAATAAATAAATAAAATCTTAAAAAAAAAAAAAGAAAAAAGAAATGGTCTTTATAAACCAAGACACAGAAATGAATAATTGAGAAAGACTTCAGCAAGACCCCGTTTTCCAAAACTGGACTCCCATTGTATTAGGGGACAACATCTTGTCAACTTGCTTCATTTACTCTTTTATGGTCCTCCTCTTCCAACAAGCCAACTTCATTCCTGTTTTCACAGACTGTTGATTCACAAATTCGAAAACTATTCCCTGAGGGCTGCTGAATAATAAGTAACAGGGATATTTGCTCATATTCATGTAGGATTTCACAGTTTATAAAGCGTTTCACGTCCATGCTCTTAACTGGATTTGAGTTCTAGAACAGAGGATCTTACATGGGTCCATGTTTAAACTACTAGAATAATTATTCTCTGTTTTCTATTTTTGACATGCTGGGTATTTTTCTGCCTCAAGGCCACTGTTCATTCATTCATTAATTCATTCAACTAACATTTATTGAATTTTCCTCTGTATTAAGAATTGTGCTAGAAATTCTGGTAAAAGGGGCACCTGAGTGGCTCAGTCGGTTAAGCGTCTGCCTTCAGCTCAGGTCATGATCCCAGGGTCCTGAGGTTGAGTCCCGGATCAGGGCTCAGTGGGGAGCCTGCTTCTCCCTCTCCCTGTTTCCTGGCTTGTGCTCTTGCTCTCACTCTCTATCTCAAATAAATAAATAAATAAAATCTTAAAAAAAAAAAAAAAGAAACTCTGGGAAAAAAAGATGAATATAACATGGTCTTTGCATTTAAGCCAGGGAGACAGATTTAAAATTAACTAACAAAGATACAATGTTCAAATACTGTAATATGGATTTATATGAAAAGCTAAAGGAATCCAGCAAGTGGAGAGGTTAATTCTAGCCCTCGCTTTAGGGATGCTCAGGCTTCAGAGAAGAGGAAATGATATATTAAGAAAACAACAGGGGTGCCTGGGTGGCTCAGTCGTTAAATGTCTGCCTTTGGCTCAGGTCATGATCCCGGGGTCCTGGGATCGAGTCCCGCATTGGGCTCCCCGCTCCATGGGAAGACTGCTTCTTCCTCTCCCACTCCCCCTGCTTGTGTTCCCTCTCTCGCTGTGTCTCTGTCAAATAAATAAATAAAATCTTAAAAAAAAAAAAAAAGAAATCAACAACAAAATAAAACCCTGAAGCGAAGTAAGATAAATCTAAATTTATCTAAGCAGTTTTTAAAAAAATTCCATATAATAGATTAATAATTTTTTCTTGAGGGTGTGGTGAACAGCATAACAGGCAGGATAGTTATGAAATCACACAAATAAGAAAGGTTGTCACAACTTCAAAGGGGTTAGAAATCATTGTCCTAGTACCCTAGAAGTTTCTTTTTTTTTTTTTTTTTTAAGATTTTATTTATTTATTTGAAAGAGAGAGAGAGAGCGGGAGCAGGAACACAAGCAGGGGGAGTGGGAGAGGGAGAAGCAGGCTTCCTGCGGAGCACAGAGCCCGAAGCGGGGCTCGATCCTAGGACCCTGGGATCATAATCTGAGCTGAAGGCAGATGCTTAACGACTGAGCCACCCAGGCGCCCCACACTAGAAGTTTCAATGCTGGATTACTCAGACCTTTTTTTCTAGTAGTCTAGCAATACGTACTGGGAGCAATTTGTGCCAAATAAGCAGAACTAAAGGGTTTTAATAGCAATCACTTATCTTTATCTTAATAATTATGGTAAGGTTACTACATGGCATCAGAACCTAGATGAGTATTTCCCATTTCATAAATACAGACATTTAAGGTTTTATATCTGAAGAATATTGGCAAAATACTTTTAATTCTCATGTACCTAATAGCAAAGACAACAGTGATGTCCTATTTGGTTACAAACATTCTTGGTTAGGGTGTGGGTGTATGTGTGTGTGTGTGTTTTAAATGATGTTTTTAGCATTATAACACAGCAAAAAGCTCTACTTGAGTTCTTTTATAAATCCAACTATAACAGAAGGAAGAACAAATAGGATTTCCTCTATAACTAATATTGACTTAACTTTATAGGGTCCCACGCCTGAACTCCTCTGTTTATTCATGAAACCGATCCAGGCTATTGGTCCATTAGGATTTACTTCCAACCTCCACCATTCAGGCAGTACAACTAGTTTAACTCTTGGCCTCTCAGGTGACTCGACTTACAAGGGTTATAGGAAAGGCCATAGCAGTGCTGGGAGGTTGCGAAAGAAACCCAGGCCCTGGCCCCTAGCCCAGTAGACTAGAGTCCCTCTGCAAAAGAGACTTTCCCCTGGTGACACTTGGGAGTTACCCCGGGTCTAGCCTTTGTCTCAAACCATATGGATGCCAAAAGTGCTAACAAGCCACTGACTCACTGGTGGAATAAATTTAGTCTGGCTATTCTGTGTTGGAAGCCTGTGTTGCTGGCAAGAAAACAACAGAGCGACTTCCTACGTTTCCAGGTCTTCTAAGCCCAGCTGTGAGATGGCATATTGATTACAGAGAGTGGGTACCAGACACTTGTCCTAGTGGCCAAGCTCTTTTTGTAGATGAAAGGAGCCCTGGTTAGATTTTGCCTGACACCTTTTGCCTAGCTTTCTTCAAAGTAGCCAGTGTGGATCCCTTCTCAGAGATAGCTCTCACTGTGACAGTTGTTGGGAAAGTGTAATGAGACTTGGCAGTTCCCTGAGAATCATCGAGATCATTGACAATTTGACTACTAAGCTAATGCCCGAGGGTAATAGCTTTAAGTTGTCTCCATCACAGTAATAAGCAAGAACAGTTTTTGTCCTAACAAGACTAGGGGTGTGCGTGTGTGCTCCCCCAGCTTGTGGTCTCTCTCTCTGACAAATGAATAAATATAATTTAAAAAAAAAAAAAAAAAAAAAGGCTCTATGTCCAACGTGGGGCTTGAACTCACAACCCCGAGATCAAGGGTCACATAGTCTACCGACTGAGCCAGCCAGTCACCCCTTCACTAACCTATTTCAGAGAGATGAAAAATGTGAATATATATATATTTTTTTAACTAATTTATTTTTTTAAAGATTTTGTTTATTTATTTGGCAGAGAGAGAGCAGGAGAGCACTAGCAGTGGAAGGGGCAGAGGGAGAGGGAGAAGCAGGCCCCCTGTCAAGCAGGGAGCCCGATGCAGGGCTCCATCCCGGGATCCTGGGATCATGACCTGAGCCAAAGGCAGTTGCTTAACCAACTGAGCCACCCAGGCGCCCCCATATATTTTTAATATATAGAAACAGACGTTTAGGTAGCAGAAAAATTTGTTTTTTGTGAGATGGCTATTAGGCACAAATGCATTTATTCATTTTATTTCAAGATCATGTTTCCCTTTATTATTAGTGAGAAGCACTTGTCAAGCATCCCAACTTCAAGATTTCATGAAATTATGGCAACTCTGGCAATACATTGGCACACAGTAACCACCATTTCTTCCCATTAGGATAAATGTCCATTTCTATAAGTAATTATTTCTTCCCAGCTTTACAGTCATTTTCTTTTGTGTTTTCCTTGGAAACCTCACACCTGCAGGAAAAATATTCTAGGCATTCTTGCTTTAAAGGGCAATTCACATATCTCACATTTCACTTAAAACTCTGGTCAAGGAGTTAGCCTGATGTCACATCTATCATCTGATAGTTCTCTATGACCTGGAAAATAAAATTAAAATAAGATACACTGAGTGCTTTTTAGGTGCCAGGCGCTGTTGTAAACATTTGGTAGGGAGCTCATTTAGTCCTCGTAATGACCCAATGAGTTAGGGGGTCAGTTCATCTACATGAACCTGAGTAACCATATTCTTGAATTTCATTCCCAATTTATTAATTCATTTATAAAATACTTAAAGAATGTCTGTTAAGTGCTAGGTACTGTCCTAGTTGCTCTAGATACAAAAATAGATAAGGCTGCATACCCAGTCTGCCTTTTAGGAGTTCGGGGTTAAGCAATCAGTAGCCCTAATTGCAGCTGATTTGCTGGACATTGTGTAATAGAGTATATTAATAAAGCTTCAGACTCATGGTATGTGCAATCTATATGGTAAATACATTCTTTTCTATCCCAATTAGAAAACAGATTCAGAAACAGTTCACACTCCTGCAGGACAGACAACAATATTCGTTTAAGCTTTTGCCTGAGGGCTGCATTTACTCTCCTGTACTCCGAAGAGATCTGGACTGCCTGGACATCCCACAGCACAGCCCACTGATGTATTACATTGATGGCATTATGCTCATTGTTTAGGATGAGCAAGAAGTGACTGGTATGCTCAAGGGCTCAGTAAGACACAGTGTTCCTTCGGGTTGGAGATAAATCCTATGGAGATTCAGGGGTCTGGCACTTTAGTGAAGTTTTAGTCCAGAAGCATAACAAGATACCTTCTTCAAGTAAAAGAATATTGTTGCATCTTGCATTTGCCACTACAAAGAAGGAAACATCATTCCTGGTAGGGCTGTTTGGGTTCTAGAAGCAACACATTCCATATTTATAAATGGTCCATATACCGAGCGACACAGAAAGCTGCCAGCTTTGAGTGGGGAGGTCCATGCGACAGTGCAAATAACCCCACTACTTGGGTCATACAATCCAGCGGATCTTACGGTGTTGGAGGTGTCTGTGGTGCGAAAAGATACAGTGTCTTATGGCAAACCTAATTCTGGAGCAAGAACAAGGTATTTGTAGCATTGAATTATATGCCTTTTGAGAAACAGCTCTTGGTGAGTCATTAGGGCTAGCAGAGGCAGAATGCTTCATGGGGCACCAAGTGACCATGGGTCCAGAGCTGCCCATTATGAGCTGGGTTCTGTCAGATATGTCAACTCATAAAGTCAGATAGGCCAAGCAGCAGTCCATGGTAATATGGAAATGTTACCTCTGGGATTGAGCCCGAGCAGGGCAGAGGACACAGTAAACTACACGGGTAGGTAGCTCAGACCTGCATGTTGCTCATAACTGCTGCAGCCGCACCCTGTCTCAGCTTGCTCTTGTGACCCTTTGAGGGTTCCTGTAAGACCAACTGAAGGAGAAGGGAAAGCCCAAGCTTGATTTAAGGATAGGTCTGTTCAATATGTGGGTACAAGATGAGAATGGACCATGCTGCATTATAGCCACATTCATGGAGATAGAGGGAAAAATCTTCCCAATGGGTGGAGCTGTGAAAGGTGCACCTAGTCACCTGTGTTTTGTGGAATGAAACGTGGTCCAGTATATACAGATATGGGAAGTGGCCCGGAAAGAAAAGAATTAGAAAACTGGAAACAAGAAGAAAGAGGCATATAGATGAACATGAAGAGTTTGCATCACACATTATAGCTCAACAGAAAGCATCCACCATGAAGAGGTACTGTAAATAACCAAGTAAATAAATAACTAGATCAGTGGACATAGGCATAGGCCAGCCTTTGTCACTGGCCACCCTGGAGCAGCCATGATGGCACATGGACAAAGTTGCAAGGTGGCAGAGACAGGCTATGCATGAGTTCAATAGTATGGACATCCCATTACCAAAGCTGATCTAGCTTCTGCTGCTTCTGAATGTCCAAGCCTGTCAGCAACAGAGACCCATAGCATTATTTCTTAATGAGGCCAACTGGTTAAGTGATAGAAAGTCAGCTACAAGAACTAGTGGGCTTTCCTCACAGGCAGAGTTACATACGCTGGGTACAGTCTTGTTTTTCCCGATTACAGTGACTCAGCCAGCACCACGATCCAGGGGCTTACAGAATGCCTGATCCACGTGTATAGAATCCCACACAATAAAACATCTGAACAGGTGATGTACTTCACTATGAAGGAGATGCAGGACTGGATTCAAGACCATGGGGATGCACTATCATATATCATCATATCATATCATATCATACCATATCCTGCATCATTTTGAAGCATAACACTGGAATAACCTTCTAAAGGCCCAGCTGAAACACCAGTTCAGAATCAGTACTCTGAAAGGATGCAGTGCCATCCTTTCTCAGGCTTTTCCTCCTTCCTTGCTGGTCATATGAGAACCCTGTCCTCCTTGCCCATATAAACCCATCAGTATGAGCTGGGGCAGGGGTGTTGTTACAACTGCAACAGCTGAAATGGGGATCTGGGCTAAATCAGAGACCCCTGTATGGTCCCCAGTAGGAAGAAGACAATGGACACTGAGGGGTAGAATCAAGAATGTTCCCACTTACCACCACTCCCAAAATTCACTGGGAGATTTTGTTTCCCGTACCTGCAATTCTGGCCATTCTTGTCCCCAGAAGCAGTGTGCTCTTGTCAGGGGATAGAGTAAATGTCTCACTGAACTATAAGCTGTGGATACTGCCAGGGTACTTTGGACCGCTTGTGTCCAGAGACCGACAGGTGAGAAGAGAAGTCACCGTTTTGAGGGGTAATCAACCCTGATCATCAGGAGAAGATAGCGCTGCTTCTACACAACAGGTACAGGAATATGTTTGGAACTTAGGAGACCTACTTAGAAGCCTCCTGGACTCCCTTGATCCACTATAACTGTGAATGGATATGGACAGCAACACCAACTTGAACAGAGTATGATTCTCAAGAACTGAGGCTCATCAGAAATGAAGGTTTGGGGGTGCCTTGGTAGCTCAGTCAGTTGAGCATCTGACTCTTGATTTCAGCTCAGATGATCTCGTGGTCGTGGGATCCAGCCCCGTGTCAGGATCTGTGCTCAGTGCGGAGTCTGCTTGTCCCTCTCCCTCTGCTCCTCCCCGTACTCTCTCCTCAAATAAATAAATGAATAAATAAAATCTTAAAAAAAAAAAAAGAAATGAAGGTTTGGGTCACACAATGAGGTAAGCTACCTGGCTTGCCGAAGTGGCAGCTAAGGGTGATGGGACTTGACAGTGGACAATAGAGGAGGGAGAGGATGAGCACCAGTTGTAGTCCCAAGACCAACTGCAGCAATGGGGGCTCTGATTCATCTCACTAACTTCCTTCTTCTAAATTTTCTCGCAGGAGGAAAGGCCCATAGGAATCATGGAGGATCTGTTCTCTAAATCTGCATAGAGAAGCAGATTTCTCCATAGCACAGGGTGGACTGTGGCAACCACAAAAATGTGCCACTTAAACTGTCGTGGGGAGCAAAGGTGACCATTGGACCTAACCCTACCCTCCAGACCCATCCCTGTTTCTGCACTGAGCTAACACTTCCCTTGGGCTTCCCTGAGCCAATGACAGCATGGCAGGGCTTCTAATGGAAGCCCATTTTTGGGAGACAGGGACTCCTTTAACAGGTGACTTCAGCTCAAGGGCTCGCTATTGGCCTGGTTGAAACTTAGAACTGTGCTATAGTGTAAAGCTCTTTCTACCGAATCTTCTTTCCTTCCTGCTCTCTCCCACTGGTGTCAGACTGGAATCACCACCGGAAGGCTCTCCCTGCTTTCTCTGACTTTCTCTTCTTCATCCTTCACAGGCATTTCCCCCCGAATAAGTCCCTCATGTGTCTAATTCCATCTTGGTGTCTGCTTCTCAGAGGACAAAAACTAACACAGTGTTGCTGGGGAAATGAGACCTTAACTAATAGGAAAATGTAGACTTAGAATCTACCTTCCTGTACTGGGTCTCTAGAAATTGCTCATATGGTGTTGACATTGTTGTCTGCAAATACCAGTTGATGATTTCTTTATTATTTTGCTACCTGAAAAAAAGGAAGTGTTAGCAAAAGGAGAGAAAATGAAAGTAAAGGAATCACTTCCTCTATCTTTAACTGCTCTTTCACTACCCTTCCCATTACAGTTTCTCTTATTACTTAAGCTGTAGCCCATTGTACAGTCTGGCATTCTGCAAACTTAATCACTTGGCATCTCGAGCAAACCTATTCCTATTACTAGAAAACCACTCAAAAGTGTGCACCCTGAAGAATTATAGGCATAATCTTAGTCCATATGAACAGGAGAATTTTGTTACTGCCTAGTCAATTGTTTGAGAAGAGAACTAGACATTAGGAATCTCTACAGTATTTTGAGCTCATCTTGCTATTAATATTTGGGTACGTCTCTTGAATTCCTGAAACCATATCTTGCTTAACTAGGAAATAGGGGTGAAGCTATTGACTTCCTAAAGCTAAAGAAAAATATTTGCCCAGATGGGCCTTTTACATAATAACCATACTTCATGGTGTGTGACTCTGTGTGTGTGTGTGTGCATGTGGTGTAGCAAAAACAAGCTTAAGTTTGGGGCTTGGAAGGCCTGAACTCAGCCCTACAACTTGTAAGAAACCCCAGGCAAGTCCAATTGCCTTATTGAGTCTTGCTGACCTCAGAGCTTGTTGCAAAGTTCAAGTGCAACAGAGCGTGTGAAAGGGCTTTGTAAATTATAAAATGCCATAGAGAAGTGAGCTTTTATGATAGTGATGATAATTAAGAATCTTCTTTGGCACCATTTCTGATACACAACAAATCTACATAGCTTAAGAGAAACAGAAAGTTAATTTAGCTCATTTTACTAGTCTACTAGGGCTACTGTAACAAAATACTACAGATTGGGTAGCTTAAACAACAAAACCTTATACTTTCAGGGCACCTGGCTGGCTCAGTTGGTTAAGTGTCTGACTCTTAGTCTCAGCTCAGGTCTTGATCTCAGGGTTGTGAGTTCAAGTCCCGTGTTGGGCTCCATGCCTACTTAAAAAAAAAAAACCAAAACCAAACCAACAAACAAAAAAAACGTATACTTTCATGATCTGGATCTGGAAGTCCAAGATCAAGGTACTGGCAGGGTTGGTTTCTCTTGAGGCCTCTCTCCTTGGCTTGCCTTTTCTCTGTACAGGCACACCCCAGGTGTCTCTTCCTTTTCTTTTTTTTTAATTTTTTTTTTAAAGATTTTATTTATTTATTTGAGAGAGAGAGAGAGCATGAGAAGGGGGAGGGTCAGAGGGAGAAGCAGACTCCCTGCCGAGCAGGGAGCCCGATGCGGGACTCGATCCCGGGACTCCAGGATCATGACCTGAGCCGAAGGCAGTCGCTTAACCATCTGAGCCACCCACGCGCCCTCTTCCTTTTCTTTTAAGGACACTATTTATGATGGATCAGAGCCCTACTCTTACAACCTTACTTAACCTTAATTACCTCTTTAAAGGCCTTATCTCCAAATACAGTTAGTTGCATTGGGAGTTAAGGCTTCATCAAATGATCAAATGAATTTTTTTTTTTTTTTTTTTTTGGTGGTTCAGTCCAGTACACTAATCATTTAAATATGTTCAGGGCTGTTCTAGGTTCACTCAGTACTGCCTTGGTTTACCTCAGGCTAGTGTGGTTTCTGGACCTCCTCCATCAGGATCCTTTCAGGTGTTTCGTAGAAATGCAGATACCTCAGTCCCATCTTGGGTTTATTAAATCAGAATTATTGAGGTTCATCAATCTGCATTTTTACCATCTGGGTGAAAGTTATTTAGATGATTTTTGTGTACCACAGTTTAATAATTACCGATACAATGGAAAACAGAAGTTTGGAGTCACACTGCCTGGGTTTGAATCCTTTCTCTACCAACTACTAGATGTGTAATCTTTGCCAAAATACTTCACCTCTCCATGCCTCAATTTACCTATATGTAAAATGAATATTATTACTACCTTCAGATTGTTGTGAGGAATAAACATAGGGGATTAGAGAATGATTCATAATGTACTGTTTTAACTTGTTTTATTTAAATTTTATTAGTTAGATGCTTAATAATTTAAACATTTGCATTATTCTTCAACTTTATGTCCTGATAAAATAGTGGCTCCATGAAAACTTTCTTCATTTTATGTTCTGTTTTCTTCCTTGCAATGCCCTCCTCTCTCATCTCTAATCCTACCCAACCTTTAAGGCGAACTTTAAATCCCACCTATTGGGCACCTGGGTGGCTCAGATGGTTAAGCGTCTGCCTTCAGCTCAGGTCATGATCTCAGGGTCCTGGGATCGAGTCCCGCATCGGGCTCCCTGCTCCTCGGGAGCCTGCTTCTCCCTCTGCCTCTCTCTCTCTCTCTCTCTCTCTGTCTGTCATGAATAAATAAATAAAATCTTAAAAAAAAAAAAATCCCACCTATTTCATGGCACCTTTCCTGATCCCCATCACAAACTGGCTCTCTCTCAGTGTATTCCATTTTGCATCATAGTTATTTGTGTATGTCTTGTTCCCTGCTGGCTGCTGACAACTGATCCCATTGCAAGCACATACGAGTGTGCAACACACATACATATACACACACAACATGTATTCCTTGACGGGAACTAGAATAGGCTTTAATGAATAAATATCGGGTGCTGGGTGGCTCAGTCGGTTAAGCGACTGCCTTCGGCTCAGGTCATGATCCCGGAGTCCTGGGATCGAGTCCCGCATCGGGCTCCCTGCTCGGCAGGGAGCCTGCTTCTCCCTCTGACCCTCCTCCCTCTCATTCTCTCTGTCTCAAATAAATAAATAAAATCTTAAAAAAATAAAAAATAAAAAAAATAAATGAATAAATATCTGCTGAATGGAATCAAAGGTGATCTACTTTTTTAAGCAGAAGATCTGGTTTAATTCTTTGCAAAATTTACTCTCTCCATGCTCATGATATACTAGAAGAAGTAGCTCATGATTTAGGGTCTGGTAGTGTACAGAAAAACTAGAAACAGAATTTTGACAAATGTAAATGTATTCAGGAAATGACACTAACATTCTTCTCCATTATTATACCCCGGTGATTGCATAGACGTGATTCCTAAAAGGGAGTAGATTTTGCCATCCGCAAATATGTCTCTTTGGCATAAGGATTATTTTGAGCTAAAGGCAATCAAAACACAGCAGATTCAGGAAAAACTCTTTACCTCAATTGCCTAAATTTACATTGGAAAAGGGGCCTGGACCAGGAAGAGAGCTATTAGTAGGGATACCTTTTTACTTAATAAATTTATCTGCATAACAGGGCAATCTTTATTTTCTAAACATCTCCTCTGTCTGCCTGGGACCTGCCTTCCCCTTTTAACTTTCCTTAGATGAGGATCTTATATAAACTTCAGTTACCTGGCTGCCATATTTTTATGGGGCTTTTGTATGTATGAATTTTGTTTTTCTCCTGTTAATCCATCTTATATCAATTTATATCAATTTAATTATTGGGCAGCCAAAGAACCTAGAAGGTAAGAAGGGAACATTTGTCTGCCTCTACCACCCCTTATTTCTTATGAATATGTGGCCAGAGTGACTGTTTGCAATGTAGCTCCAGAAGAGTAAAGAGCTTGAGAATGAGGTTGATGAAGGATGAAGGAATTTTGATTGTTAGAGAAACTTGGAGCCTACAGTTTATTTTGAAACTATTTTTAGTAATAATTTAGTCAGGTTCATTCCTATGAAGGCTTAGAAATGTCTGGTCTATTTTATAGCACAATAAAACCTCATGGTTTCCTGGTTGGCTGGTATTTGTTTCAAGAGAGTGGGTTGCTGGTCCAGACAACATTTGAGAGGTTATAATGAGAGGAAATCTGATGTAAACCTTTTCACCTGTAAAAAGGAGAAGTTACTAAGGGATAAAAATCAGCCATTCCCATGAGGTTTATTGGTTACAAATCATAGTTTTGGTTTATTTAAAGTCTTGTCCATATTAGAGTGGATGTTAGTCATCCTTTCAAATATGATTATACATCCCATTCCCAAAAGACAGTATTAAAATCTTGAATTTATATAAGGATTCTTGTTATTTTTCACAGTTTGCACTTACATTTAATATAATTACCAAAGCACCAAACCATACTAGAGAGTTGTCACTGGGAGCGGTCCAAACAAAATTGTAGTGAAGACTGATGGTAGGTTAACTGGAACACTGCATTGAATCCTGGTTATTTAGCAGGAAAAGGATGTTAAATACGCTTGCTTTTGTCTGAATTATCTGGCCAGATATTTTTTAGAAATTCTCTAAATGTACAAATCCACCTCTTGTTTTTCATTAGATCCAGTGGCTTGTTTCCTATTTACAGAGCTGATGAAAATATTGTGATTTTAAGCAAAGAATGTTGAACAAGGGCATTTAAATGATCTTATCAAAGGAGTCTTCTCAAAAAATGACTTCTCACCAACTTCAAAGGGATACAAGAAAAAAAGAATCAGACTAAGATTGCAGTACTCATCAAAGCTAAGTAACAACTGCTTAGTTAAAAAAAACTTTCGGAGATATGTTAGACATTTAGTAGCTTCTGTATCTGTCTTATTTTGTATTTCTTTATTTGTGGGACACAACTATGAATACAAAATAAATGCTAGTTTATAATACCTGTTTATATACATATAGGGAAGGGGACACCTGGCTGGCTCAGTCGGTAGAGCCATATGACTCTTGATCTCAGCGTTGTAAGTTCGAGCCCATGTTGAGTGTGGAGATTACTTAAAAATAAAATTAAAAAAAAAAAAAAGATGTAAGAAAGACTGTAGATACACCATTAAGGGGAATGCTATGAACAGACATTTTTCCAAAGAAGACATCCAAGTGGCCAACAGACACATGAAAAAGTGCTCAATATCTCTCAGCATCAGGGAAATCCAAATCAAAACCTCAATGAGATACCACCTCATACCAGTCAGAATGGCTAAAGTTAACAAGTCAGGAAACAACAGATGTTGGCAAGGATGCAGAGAAAGGGGAATCCTCCTACACTGTTGGTGGGAATGCAAGCTGGTGCAGCCACTCTGGAAAACAGTATGGAGGTTCCTCAAAAAGTTGAGAATAGAGCTACCCTATGACCCAGCAATTCCACCCCAGGTATTTACCCCAAAGATACACATGTAGTGATCCGAAGGGGCACATGCACCCCGATGTTTATAGCAGCAATGTCCACAATAGCCAAACTGTGGAAAGAGCCAAGATGTCCATCAACAGATGAATGGATAAAGAAGAGGTGGTATACACACACACACACACACACACACACACACACTGGAATATTATGCAGCCATCAAAAAAAAAAAAACAACAACCATGAAATCTTGCCATTTGCAATGACGTGGATGGAACTAGAGGGTATTATGCTAAGAGAAATAAGTCAATCAGAGAAAGACATGTATCATATGACCTCACTGATATGAGGAATTCTTAACCTCAGGAAACAAACTGAGGTTTGCTGGAGTGGTGGGGGTGGGAGGAATGGGGTGGCTGGGTGATAGACATTGGGGAGGATATGTGCTATCGTGAGCACTGTGAATTGTGTGAGACTGATGAATCATAGACCTGTACCCCTGAAACAAATAATACATTATATGTTAAAAAAAAAAAAAAAAAGAAGATAGTAGGAAGGGAAAAATGAAGGGGGGGAAGTCGGAGGGGGAGATGAACCATGAGAGACTATGGACTCTGAGAAACAAACTGAGGGTTTTAGAGCGGAGGGGGGTGGGGGGATGGGTTAGCCTGGTGATGGGTATTAAGAAGGGCATGTATTGAATGGAGCACTGGGTGTTATATGCAAACAATGAATCATGGAACACTACATCAAAAACTAATGATGTAATGTATGATGACTAAGATAACATAATAAAATAAAATGTACAAAAAAGGGGAATGCTATTATTATTATTATTATTTTTAATGCTATTATTTTTATAGAGGAGAAAAGTGTGTGTATGTGTGTGGTCTTTATATTGTATCAGTAAGCTATTTAAATGATGCTTTTTAGCTGAAACTAACAAAAAATATTGATGAAGGGTGCCTGGGTGGCTCAGTTGTTAAGGTCTGCCTTCGGCTCAGGTCATGATCCCAGGGTCCTGGGATCGAGCCCCGCATTGGGCTCCCTGCTCAGCGGGAAGCCTGCTTCTCCCTCTCCCACTCCCCCTGCTTGTGTTCCCTCTCTCTCTGTGTCTCTGTCAAATAAATAAATAAATAATTAAAAAAAAAAAAAGAAATATTGATGAAACTAAAGGTAAAGCTTTTTCCTGGCTAAACTTTCTAGAATGAAGCTTATCCTAATGTTATCATAGGTATGAATTCATTCTTCAATCCACTGCAGTCTGGCTTCTGCCCCCATCATGGCGAGTGTTCCACATATGGTCAATAATGACCTCCTCTGGATTTTTTCCTGTCCTCATCCTTTTATTTTTATTTATTTTATTTTATTTTTTTAAGATTTTATTTATTTATTTGACAGAGAAAGAGACAGCTAGAGAAGGAACACAAGTAGGGGGAGTGGGAGAGGGAGAAGCAGGCTTCCCGCTGAGCAGGGAGCCCGATGTGGGGCTCAATCCCAGGACCCTGAGATCATGACAAGAGCTGAAGGCAGCCACTTAACAGACTGAGCCACCCAGGCACCCCATGTCCTCATCCTTTTAGAATGTGGCATTTTATGTCTTTTGTCCCCTTTCTTGAAATGTCCTGTCCTTACCTTAGTAAGGATTATCTTTCTAACTTTGCCACTTCCTTTTCAGTCATCCTTTTGAGAAATTCTTTTGCTCCCTATCCCTTATAAGTTGGTATTCCTCAGAGTTCACACACAAAATCTCTTCTTACAATATATACTTTCCTGGGGAATGTCCCATTTTACTTCTGGGCATCCACTTCTACATAGACTACAGGCTTCCAAACTTTGTCTCTAGTCCAGACTGCTCTCTTGAGCTTCAGACTCATACATCCAACTGCCAAGGAGCATCTCCAATTGGATTCAACCTGTTCAAAATGAAACCCATAATCTTTATTCTAATTATTCCTATAGTACTTCTTATCCTGGCTAATGGCTTCAAGGTACTGTAGTCCCCTAGCTTAGACCCAGGGAACCCTCTCTGCATTCCCCTTTTCCACCTGTGGAATTGATCAGAAAGTTCTGTAGTTGCTATTATTAATTCCATCCTTCCTTTCCAAATTTACTGCCATTGCCTTACAGAACTTTATCTTTCATTTAGCCTATTATAATGGGTTCCTGAATTATTTTTCTGGCTTTGAGTTCACATTCTTCCAAACTATTCTTCATGCAGTACCAGCTTCGAGATTTGTAATACACAATTAAAATAGGTCTACAAAAAAAAAAAAAAATTGATCATGCCTGTTCCTTGCTTTAAAATCTTTAACACTTCATTATCACTCACAGAATAAATTCCAGCCTCTTCAGAATGGCTTGTAGGGCTTCCCAGAATTTAACTTCCACCCATCCATCCGGTCTCGTTTCTTCATGCCTATCCTCCCACCATCCCAAATCATACCAACCTGGTTACAGAAATGTTGCATGCTTCCATGTCTTTGGACATACTGCTCTGTGTCTGGCATGCTCAACTTTGTCTACCTAGGGGCCCCTATTATTCTTTAATACCTGAGCTAGCATGTCTTTATCTATGAACTCCTCTCTGTCCCACCACTGTACTTGATAAGAGCTATATTAGAGCATTTCATATTGTGCTGCACTTGTTTACATATTTTCTCCTCTACCAAACTGAGGGCAAAGACCAAATCTTATTCATATTTGTATTTTCAGTATCTAGGGTGATGACTGGCACATGCTGAATGAATGAATAAACTTTTGCAAACATAAATGTTTTCTTGTCTTCACTAAGTTTAATGCTACTATGGATGAAATTGGTTGTTGAAGTTTGATTTTTTTTTTTTTCTGTTTCCTGTGTTACCACATATGGGCCTTAAATCAACATCTTTTCAGCAGAATGAAATCTGAGATGAAAGGACCACAAAATTATGACAATAATATGCAGTCATTCCTTTAAGAATTAATGTATTAAACTTTTTTGCCTTTATAGTGCATAATTAGAATAGAACATCACAACTGCTATAGCACTTGCTTTCTGATGAGTGTTGCTAATTTATCTATTTGATTGCATAGTTAGGGAGACAAATTCTTAGCTGAGCAAAATGGCATTGAAAGAAAGCCTTGAAAATGAGTTGAGCAGATGATATAATCTGGGGATCTCCTTGGCAAAACTCAGAATTGATAGAATCTTGAAAAGCCCCGAAAGGATGGGGAAAGGTAAGAAAGAGGATAGGATGTAAGAAAAATACATTTACTGGGCATCCAGGCATTTTTAGTCATTTTACACATTAATTTAATTTAGTCCATGACAGTGACCGTGTGGCAGAGACACTGTTATCCCCATTTTGTAGATGAGGTGGGTAATGCGAGACATTAAGTGATCTCCAAAGTCATGCAGCTACCAAGTGGTAACTAGATCTGACTAGTTTCCTTCCTTCTCAGCATGCAGCCCTACTTTGAAATAAAGTTTCCAGAGCGGCCTGCTGCTGTGCAGCTTACCGACACACACAGAGACACATTATTTGCTCCTATTTGCAATGATCAGATGTAGGCGGCTCACTTAGTAGTTAGGAGTAATGTAATAACAATGCTATTTCCAATCTCAATGCCTATTTAAACAAAATTTACTAATGAAAAGAAGAGCCTCACATTTATCCATGATGCTAGATAATGAAGTGGATGAATCTTTTTGAGCTGCTCTTGCAAAACAAGAATACACTTTCGGGGGTTTAGTGGAGAAAGCACACTTCTAAGTTTTTCTTTGGTGTGTCTCAGTGCTGGCTCCATTTGGAATCCAGAAACGACTGCTCTCTGGGGTAAAAGGCAGTTTGCTCTTGCTGCCTCCTGTCTATTGCTTGGCCTGGCAGTTTGTCACTCTCCTGGGCAAAAATCCAGCTTGTGGTAGTGAGGTGGTTTTGTGGCAGAACTCCACAATTAACCACAAGTTCAGTGTCAACGGTAGGCTGCCACGGTAGTGGCTGTGATCCTTCAGATCTGCTGGGAGAGCCAGAGCCGAAGAGACTACTGCTTGTCTAAGGAGGGAACAGGAAAACTTGGAAGGAGTTTGCATTGCTGTTTATTGTTCAGGTTCGGGGTTTAGGTTTAATACACAAAATCCAGGAAATTTCAGATTAATAGTCATGTATTTAATACCTTTATCGGTTGCTTTTCGTAAAAAGTACAGTGGATTTGTGTCATAGATACAGTTGCTGCTCTGAAAACGAGAAATAGAGAAAGGAGAATTCTTAAAGTAGTAGAATGTATTCTTTCATTGCAAAAGACATCCAGGTACCATCACTTGAATTAAAAAAATGTCACCCACATTCTCTTAAACACTTATTTTATGTTGGAAATTAAACCAAACATAAATATATGTATAATGTTTTCTGTAAATCTAAGATAGAAAGAGTTCTTTTACTGATTTTGTGAAAATGGATGTTAACAAAAACGTTTTTCAATAACGGTATGGAAGCTTTTTTGTATTAAATTGTATATTAAGAGTTTCAATTTAAATTCATTGACTAATAAAAAAATCCAAGGACATACAACTAAAAAAAAATCTGATTAATTTTTTTGAGAAATACAAACACACTCTAAAAAATATTGAGTATTGGGGTGCCTGGCTGGCTCAGTCAGTGGAGTATGTGACTCTTGGTCTTGGGGTTGTGAGTTTGAGTATTGGATATAGAGAATACTTCAAAAAATTTTTTTGAGTATTAACAGAGTACTCTGCTAGTCATGGCGTGGAGATTGAGCTAAGGTTGAGTAAGACAGAATTCTTGTATTTGAAGAGTATAATGAAGAGGTAGCCATGTAAATAAACAAATATGATGACAATATGAACTTTTATATAATAGTAACAATAAATTCCAGTTCCATATTAGAGCCACACTATCTCTCTAGCCTCCTCATTTTTGTTCTTTGTCCCTGTATACCTTACACTCTAGCCACAGGATACTTGAAATTACCTGAATGCCCCATGGTTGTATTCCTCCAGATTTTTGCACTTGCTTGCTTCCTTTGCCCAGATTATATTTCTCCCTACTTTATGTATGTAACTTCTACTCAACTTTCTTTTTTTTTTTTTTTTAAAGATTTTATTTATTTATTTGAGAGAGAGAGAATGAGAGACAGCATGAGAGGGAGGAGGGTCAGAGGGAGAAGCAGACTCCCTGCCGAGCAGGGAGCCCGATGCGGGACTCGATCCCAGGACTCCAGGATCATGACCTGAGCCGAAGGCAGTTGCTTAACCAACTGAGCCACCCAGGCGCCCCTCTACTCAACTTTCAATACCAAGCCCAGAAATCTCTTTCTCTGACTCCCCAAGAGCATTATTCCTTACTCAATATTCCCACCATGGTCTGGGTTAGGTGTCCCTCTGGACTACCAGACTACACTGAGCTTCCTTACCTCCATATCACAGTGCCTATTACACTGGGCTTTAGTAGTCTTTGTACTTTTTTAGCTTCCACTATGAATCCTTAAAGGCAGGAACTATACCTGTCATCATTGTGTCCTTGTCTGCTAGCACAGGGCCTAGCACAATGCCAGGTACTTAAAAAAATGCTGAATGAATGAATGCATTCATTAAGAGAGAGAGAGATTAAATGTTGGGGGAGGGGTGTGGCATGTAGGAGAACTGAAGAAGTCAAAGAAATGCAGGAATTAAATATAAAGATGAAACAGAAAAGGCAGGGAGAGGGCAGAGAGATAGGAAGATGGCCATGCACATAGACTCTGGGGAGAGAATTGGAACTGGTAGAGGAGAAACAAATCGTGAAAATGAGCTGAGACAACCATACAGTGGGGAGACTTTGGAAAAGAATGATTCTCTTCTTCTTTTTTAAAAATTTATTTCATTTTGGGGGCGCCTGGGTGGCTCAGTCGTTAAGCGTCTGCCTTCGGCTCAGGTCATGATCCCAGGGTCCTGGGATCGAGCCCCGCATTGGGCTCCCTGCTCAGCGGGAAGCCTGCTTCTTCCTCTCCCACTCCCCCTGCTTGTGTTCCCTCTCTCACTGTGTCTCTCTCTGTCAAATAAACAAAATCTTAAATAAAATAAAATAAAATTTATTTCATTTTTTAAAAAGATTTTATTTATTTATTAGAGAGAGAGAGTGAGAGAGCACAAGCAGGGAGAGCAGCAGAGGGTGAGGGAGAAGCAGGCTTCCCGATGAGCAGGGAGCCCAACGCGGGGCTCCATCCCAGAACCCTGGGATCACGACCTGAGAGGAAGGCAGGTGCTTAACCAACTGAGCCATCCAGGTTCCCCTCTTCTTTTTTTTTTTTTAAGATTTTATTTATTTGAAAGAGAGAGCATGAGCAGGGGGGCGGGGGGGGGGCAGAGGGAGAGGGAGAAGCAGACTCCCCTGCTGAATAGGGAGCCAGATGTGGGGCTCCATTCCAGGACCCTGGGATCATGACCTGAGCCGAAGGCAGACACTTAACCCACTGAGTCACCCAGGCGCTCCTCTCTTCTTTAATAGGTCTGAAGCACTGTTCTCGACAGAGTTTACCATATATTCTCTTGTGCTCCTTAACAGTCTATGTGCATAGGCCCTATCTCCCACATAGAGCTGCAGCTTGAGGAAGCTTCTAAAGACCTCTATAGTTTTTAAAGTTCTAAATAGCATCTAGCAGAGTGCTCTGCATATAGTAGACACTCAGTAAATACTTGTCAAGATGAACTAAAGAATGAGTCAAGGGGCACCTGGGTGGTGCAGTCGGTTAAGCATCGACTCTTGGTTTCATCTCAGGGTCTTGAGAGCAAGCCACAGGTTGGGCTCTGTGCTCAGCATGGAGTCTGCTCGTCCCTCTCTCTCCCCCTCTGCCCCTACCGCTTCTCGAACTCACACCCATACATGCGCGCATGCGCGCACACACACACGTGCTCGCTCTCTCTTTTAAAAATTTTATTTATTCATTTGAGAGCGAGAGAGCACAATCAGGGGGAGCGCCAGGCAGAGGGAGCGGGAGAAGCAGACTCCCTGCCAAGCAGGGAGCTGGACATGGAGCTCGATCCCAGGACCTTGGGATCATGACCAGAGCCGAAGGCAATCACTTAACTGACTGAGCCACCCAGGTGCCTCCCCACTCTCTTTCTTAAATAAATAAATAAATAAATAAACAAATAAATAAAATCTTTAAAAAACAAGAGTGAGTCAAAGTGAGGCTCAGATTCTGAGATGAGTGTTAGCTGGAAGGAAATGGGTATTTTAACATAGACAATCGAGTCACCACTGCACCCTGAACACAGGGACCTTTCTCTACCAGAGAAAAGCCAGTCTATTTGACTTTCAAATGTATATTTGTAAATGCTAATTCTTTCATTCTTTCAAAACCTTATAAGGTTTTCATATACCTTAAGGAATGGCTCTAGTTTTAGGAATTTGGAATCTCAGACTGGTACTTAGAATTTGTCAGACTGCTTTATATCGTTATTTCTCAGAAATTAGGGTTGCTTTATTACTGAATTCAGAAAAACTGCATTTTATTTATTTATTTTTAAGATTTTATTTATTTATTTGAGAGAGAGAGAGATAGCGAGAGAGAACACAAGCAGGGAGGAGAGGGAGAAGCAGGCTCCCTGCTCAGCAGGGAGCCCCATGTGGGGCTTGATCCCAGGACCCTGAGATCATGACCCCAGCTGAAGGCAGCCGCTTAACTGACTAAGCCACCCAGGCGCCTCTAGAAAAACTGCATTTTAGAAAGAGCACTCAGTTCTAAGCCCCCAAATCCAATTCAAATCCATTTTTTTATGTTCTATTTCAGAGGTTTAAAGTCTTCCTCCCTTCCTCCCTCCCATCCATCCATCCTTCCTTCCTTCCTTCCTTCCTTCCTCCCTCCCTCCCTCCCTTCCTTCCTTCCTTCCTTCCTTCCTTCCTTCCTTCCTTCCTTCCTTTGTTCTCCATCCTTTCTACCCTCCTTTTGCCCAGGGGTTCTAGAGAGGAGCTTCAGGTCAGGGTAGGCGGTGTTGGAACTGCCCATTTGAAGTTCTCAGGCCTCGGGGGCACCTCCACTTCAATAAGAGCATTCTGCTTTTATTTGCATCATATTTCTTTTTTTTTTTTTAAGTTTTAATTTAAATTCCAGTCAGTTAACATAGTGTTATATTAGTTTCAGGTGTACAATATAGTGATTCAACACCTCCATACATCACCCGGTTCTTATCACAAGTGCCCTCCTTAATGCCTATCACCTGTTTCACCCATTCCCCCGCTCCCTCCCACATAACCATTTGATTGTTTGCATAATATTTCTCTTGAAAAACGTTTTAAAATGCTGGTTGAGAGGCAACAATGCAGAATGGGAACAGTAATAAAAAGCTCTTAAAGAACTGGTAACCAATTATCCCCTGCTTTTCCACTGCTCTTAGCAAATCTTTAGAGGCTGCTCATTATCATCCTGAGGAGTGAGACCCTGAGGAGTCACCTGACCACAGGACAGCGATAATGACTGGACTGAGTCCTACTTCTCATCCAACCTCTTTACCATCCCTTCCTTCTTACATTCCATGATCATAACTGTAATGTCACCAACAGGTGTAGCTGCTAACATCCATTTACAAATATTTAATTTTAGAAGGGAATTTCTGGGAATACTGCTTGAGACATGGATTTCTTTACATCTGGATTTTATTTAGAAAATAATCCTATCTTCTTAAAAAAGGTTGAAAGTGCAAGTTACAAGGACAGATAGTTGCACTTTATCAGAAGACAGGGCAGGTGGGGAGGAGGAGCTGAGACCTACCATGAGGCTCAATTGTTATTTCCCTTCTCTGAGGATGAAGGTTAAGGAGAGAACAAGGTAATTTACAGAGAAGGCAATTTCCAGGCCAGCAATGGTGAGCACCAGAGGTCCCAGATGAAGAGGCAGGTGTTCTAACAGTTGGGTTGAGCCCAGTAATGGGACATTGCAACTGCTGCTTATAAGGTTAGACAGGTGGGCAGGCAGGGGCATGTAGAAGGCCTGTCAAGGGGGATCCTTAGCTACTAGACCAGTGAACCTCAGACTAGTGAACTAGTGTTTAGGGGCAGAGCTTTTGGCCCTGGGACTGGAAAGACCTAAACAGGGTTTTAGTTCTTCCATAGTTAATTGGGGGCACTATCAACTTACTGGTGTGGGTACCTAAAATGGAGAACAAAATTCTCATCCTACAAACCGAGGAACATGGGAAAACTGGTCTTTGGAACTTGACAGCACGGACCCCATTCAGAATAGAAGAATACACACAGGGTTGCATTGCACCAGAACAACTCGGGAGCCGGGTGGTAAGCACTAGGATTCCATGTCATGCATCATCAAACTGGGAGAATGATTCTGGTGGAGAATTCATGGGTCAAGATGTGAGCAAAGGCAAAGTCAGGTAAAATAAGACAGGGGTAGAGTACTGAGAAAAGTCAAAGGTGTGCCGTGACTCTAGGTCTTTTTTCCACAACAGATAATGGTCATACATTCCTGAACCTAAAGACAAGAGCTAAGTAATTCTCTTTGTTGTTTAAATCTGGCAAAAGAATGATTAAATAATTTGAACTCTAAGAAATGCAGCTTACTAATAATCTTTGACATGGATTGTAAACAGAGAAGGGAGTTGCTATAAACATAGTAAGCTCATTCTTTTTGTGCATATTTTTAGTTAAGTAAACTGATGGTCTTTAGTTATGTCCTTACATTTTATTTTAGAATCCTGGCAGGTGCTGGGGTTGGTGTTTAGAGGTATGCATTCCAAACATAGGTTATTGAAAAAGTTGGGCTTTTAGCCTTATAAAGACATGGGAGGACAGCTGAAAGAAGATGAAAGAACTGGGGAGTATGAAGAGTATTTTAAATTTTATTTGCCAGATAATAATTCTTTGATACAAATTCTTTTGATTTGTCAACACTGAGAGTTTTCTTTAGTTTGATGGTACAAATCATTCAAAGGTTGCTCTTGGCAATCGGAAGCATGGATCCTAAGGATGCCTATATATTTTTGTCATACAGAAATCAACCTTTTTAAGACTGGAAGGGACCTTAAAGCGCATCAGAATTAACTTCCAGCAATTTTACAACTGAGGTGAACAAGGCCTGGAAATGTTAACGTGACTTGCTCAATGCTGGGACATGAGTGGCTGGGCCAGGATTAGAAGCTATGAAACGGATTTCTAGTCCATTACTATTACCATGCCTATCCCACCTCAAATTACTAACTGAGGCTTTAAAACAACAACTTTAATCTGAATTTGTTCTAATTTTCAAATCAGTTTATTATCTTTTTTTCTAAATATTTTATTTATTTATTTGAGGAGAGAGAGAGAGCACGAGAGCGGGGTGAGGGGCAGAGGAAGAAGCGGACTCCTGGCTAAGCAGGGACCCCAATTCAGGGCTCCATCCCAGGACCCTGTGCTCAAGACCTGAGCTGAAGGCAGAGGCTTAACCGACTGAGCCACCCAGGCGCCCCAACAGTTTATTATTTCTTATGAGAATTTATGTGCTAGTTTTGCCATGCCCTTCTGTAAAAGCTCAAAATGTATCCACAAAGGTTCCTACTTTAATCTTTGGTAGAGATGAGCGCTGTGCATATCATTTTAAAAATGTATTTGTTGAGTTGTGTTGAAATGATACTTAAAAAAACTTCCATTGTCATGGTAGAGAAAGATCACCATGGCTTTTGATCTTTTAAGGAAAGCATTTGAGTAATCAATTTGAAAACTCTATTAAATATTTTTTCCTTTGTTCAAGAGACAGAAAAGGAAACGGAATTCTGGTCCTTTTTTCCATCTTGGTCAAATGCCTGTGCTAATTTCGCAGCGATTTCTGCTATGTATGTGAACTATGGCCATATACGAAAATGGTCTGTTTTAGGTCATGGCTGTGGGCAGAGATTAATTGGTGAAAAATGGGCCTGTTTGTGGGATTTACCACACAGTAAGGTTTCTCATCTCCCTGGAAAAATGTGGAATTAGCTCTTTGAGAAATGCAGGCCTGTCATGAGGTTGAAGGGAGAGTTTCGGTGGACGGAAACACAGTTCACTCTCTAAGGCAGTTATGATTGGTTAGATTCCAGAGCAGTCCCTTTGGTACAGCAAAGTTCTTCTCACTTTCAGGTCAGTGTTTCCATGTTGCTAGTTTCACCAGTAATTCAGATAGCATCTTCTTTGGCTCCTTTCGTGGCCAACCGATCCCAACTGGGCAATGGTCTTGGAGAGGACGCCGAATCCTCCCATCTGCCCTTCTCTAGAACACGCTGTTAACAGCGAGAAAGACTTCAAGGTGGAACAACTTTGTGACAACAGATTTTCTGTGCTTGTTCAGGGAGACACAGATGTGAACCAGTGGGTATGTATGGCCAGGGTGTGAAGTGGAGGCTGGGACCTTAGTTCCTTGCCTGTGAAGACAGTTCTTGAGGAAGACAAGCTCAGGAATATCTACTCGGATGCTCCGGGGGAGCCCTCCACGTGCACGCACCTTCCTACGAGCCAATCTCCCGGGCCTGCTGCGTGGCCCAAGATTCCACGTTGCTGTTGAGCGCAGACCCAGGCACGGTGGTTACGGAATCCTTTGCCATGCCCATGGCGGTGGCTGGTCCTTAGCGGGTCACAGTTCGGACGGTCCAAGGGCCCACCCTGAACCGGGGTGAGTTAGAGGCGGGTCCAGCTTCCCCGCTCAACTCGGTTTCCCAACTAGGCACTCCCCTTGGGGGCCGCAAACACCCTCTCTCTCCCAAACCCCAGGGGTGACCCGTTGGAGCCTGGCTGCGTGTTTGTGCCTCACCCCCAAAGGGAACCTGCGCGCCTGGGGTCCCAGGTTGGCGGGCTTGTCCCCTTCCATCCGGAGAGGACCTCGCCCTCCCCTGCCGGCCCCGGCCGCGCTCTCCCCGGTCCTGGCACGCTCCGTCGGCGGGGTCCCTTGCTCGCGTCCGCGGCGGCGGCGGCGGCGGCGGGACGGGACGCGGGCGCGCGCGAGCGGCGGGCGGGGCGCGCGCCCGCCCGGGGCAGGCACGGGGGAGGAGCGCCCGCCCGCCCGCCGCCGCTCGCGCGCCCAACGGACCAGGCTGGGGCCGGGAGCTAACTGCTGCAGCCCGCGGGAGCTGGGCGGCGACGCCGAGTCTGCAGTCCCGAGAAGTGCCCGAGGACACGGAGGGGCGGCCGCGCGGTCCCGAGAACAGTCCCTTCCGCCGCGCTCCTCCGTCAGCATGTCCCGGACCCCGCCACTCCTCCGCCCGCGCGGCGGGGACCCCGGGCCGCGGCGGCGGGCGCAACCCTGACGCGCAGCCGAGCCGGGGGGCGCCCCGAGCGCGGGGGCGGCAGCCGCGGGCCGGGCCGTGAGGAGGGACGAGCGAGACGCCAAAGCCATGCGGTGCCCGCAGCCGCCGGACGGGGCCGCCTCGCCCCCCGAGAGTCTGAGGAACGGCTACGTGAAGAGCTGCGTGAGCCCCCTGCGGCAGGACCCTCCGCGCGGCTTCTTCTTCCACCTCTGCCGCTTCTGCAACGTGGAGCTGCTGCTGCCGCCACCGGCCTCCCCCTCCGCCCGGGCGCGCCTCTCGCTGGGCGCCCTGGCCGCCTTTGTCCTCGCCCTGCTGCTCGGCTCGGGGCCCGGGAGCTGGGCTGCCGGGGCCGCCCGGCTGCGGACCCTGCTGAGCGTGTGCTCTCACAGCCTCAGCCCCCTGTTCAGCATCGCCTGTGCCTTTTTCTTCCTCACCTGCTTCTTGACCCGGAGCAAGCGGGGCCCCGGGCCGGGCCGGAGCGGCGGCGGCTCCTGGTGGCTGCTGGCGCTGCCCGCCTGCTGTTACCTGGGGGACTTCTTGGGGTGGCAGGCGTGGGCGTGGGCTTGGGGGTCCGGAGACGCGGGGGCCTCCGCCGCGGCCCCGCACACGCCCCCGGCGGTGGCGGGCAGGTTGTTCTTGGTGCTGAGCTGCGTGGGCTTGCTGACGCTCGCGCACCCGGCGAGGCTCCGGCACCGCATCCTGGTGCTGCTCTTCTCCAGCTTGGTCTGGTGGGTCTCCTTCACCGGCCTCGGGTCTCTGCCCGCTGCCCTCAGGCCGCTGCTCTCCTGCCTGGTCGGGGACGCCGGCTGCCTGCTAGCCCTGGGCTTGGATCACTTCTTTCAGATCAGGGAAGCCCCTCACCATCCTCGCTTGGCCAGTGCCTCCGAGGACAAAGTGCCTGTGATCAGACCCCGCAGGAGGTCCAGCTGCGTGTCGTTCGGAGAAACTTCGGCCGGTTACTCCGGCAGTTGCAAGATGTTCAGGAGACCTTCGTTGCCTTGCATTTCCCGAGAACAGGTATGTTACCAGAGAGCACGGCTTGGTAAGGAAGTGAGCGCGGTTTTATCGCTTCAGTTCCCAACCTGAATTAGCGTACTTGAAAGCATGTTCACTTCCAGGGTGGGGGGGGGAAAAAAGTTTTGTTCTGGAAAGAATTCCTAAATTACAGGAGGCTTTTTAAACACGCAGAGGTACCTTTTATCTTGGAATGGAAATGAAAGAGGAGACTGATCATATTGCACTTTTTAAAGACTTTGCTCATGCGATAGATGAGTTCTCAGCAATGAAGTGAATTATTTGCGGTTTAATAGATCGACGACTGCCACTTTAGTATACACCTTTTTGATGCAGTTGTTGCCGTTATAATGGTGGTGTCTCCCCAGTGATAACATACAGGCATTAGGTTGAATACGTGTGTGTATATATATATAAATTTTAATCAGTGCCCTTTCATTCTTGATAATCGAGAGGAAGAATTTGATATCATATAATGAACAGCGAAGAGCTTCGGAACTGAGGCTTCGTGTAGATGAAAAGATCGTTGGAAATAATTAAGGGTTCTTCCCCCTCCCCCATTTCAGTAATATAGGCCTTTATAATCTTTTACAGACTAACTCATGGTCGTGTGTATTTGTTGCATAATTAGGAGAATGTTGTAACAATTTAACCTTTAAACTTAGTAATGTTTGGAAAGATGCCAAAAGCATTTCCATTTTTTTTTTCCCCCGTAGGTTTACATGTTTTTGTTTTTTAAAGGAATTGAAATCATCCTCAGGGAAGAGTTTCTCTTTATGTGGTTTAGAGAAATCTTGTTCTACATCACCAAGAAATCAGCGAATATAGTTGTTATTCATTGAGCATGTGCTAGGTGCGAAATATTACATATATTGTCCCAAATGCTCACAAAAACCCTGTGTGGTAGATGACAATCCCAATTTAGAGCTGAGTAAATTGAGGCTTAAAGAGGCTACCCAACTTCACACATCCAATAAGTGGCAGTGCAGGGATTTGAACCTAGACCTTTCAAGTTTTCAATGCTGTTTTCTAAGCAACTAAAAGGATGTGTGTAGAGGTTTTAAGTAGGAGAGTAGGAGTCTATCCCATTGGTTTTCAGACTTTTTGATTGGTGATGTGTTTTACACTGTAATGCAGTGTATTTGACACAAACGTTTCTTGTTCTTGCGACATCTGATGCTCTCTTAATAATCTTCAAGCTACTTCACTGATTTTATGTTTAACACTGATCTGCACTGTTTCAGTGAGACCACACTTTACTTCTTGAAAAGTGCTCTCAGAGGCCGCTTTTGTGGTCTGTAGTTATTTGGCCACATGCTAGAAAGAATTGTTCAAAAAATGTTATGCCTTTTGCTTTCTTAGTTTACAGCCAGTGATACTAGACAATGCTTAGAAAAATGTGTCAGGAGAAAAACTGTTGGGAGAAGATTTACGGCAGAACAGTGAGCGTAATACCGCCCATTTCATAGCCTGAATGGCATTTGGTTTGACTATATGTGAATAGATTGTATTTTTTTAACACCGGAAAAGTGTTTTAGCAATCTCATCACATTTGTAGACAAATTTCCTGTACTTAACAGTATTACACTTTAATGTATTTTAATTGTAATCTGTTGGCGTAGTCCATTGTGGCTGTTGTCTTGTAAATCGAAAATTCCCGGTCGTCTTAATCCTAGTCTGATGCCCTTTCCAAAGCAGCAACCCTTTTCAGCCTTCAGCTAGGTACACTGTTGTTGTTATTGCTAGGTTGCTTCATTTATTACTTGTATTAGAGGAAAATACAATTTCACTTTTAAAAAGGGCAGTACTTTTATGGAAGTAAAAGATAAGAGATTTTCTAATTTTAGTGCTGAACTTTGTATATGAAAATTGTGAAGCCACCTTTTTGTTTCAGAAAGTGAAGGAAGACAAAAAAGATTTTGGGTAGAACTTGATACAGGGGGAAATGTCCTGAATTCATCGGCAGAGGGTCAAGGGTAAAAATCTTGGCTCTGCTGTGTAATCCTGGAAGAGTCAGTGAGTGAATTTTTCTGAGTCTCAGGATCCTGTCAAGTTAGGGGATCCCAGTACATTAATTCTATAATAACTTCCAATTTTAGAATCCATTTCTTTTAGTAAGTTATAAATAAAAATGTAATTAAAACATCACAAATTAGTAGTTCTTGAACTTTAACTTAAATGTTGAGTGTTAATACTGCTATCTTTTTTTAATTGGAAAAGATGAGCAAATACTCTGTTTTTTGAATAGAGAACTTCTAAAAAGTGTATGTAGATTCATTTTTGGATTGATAACAAAATAATTATACTTTCATTTCCTTAAGTACTTAAATGTTTTTATGAACCTCTTTGAAAAACAATTGAAAACTCATTAATAATAAACATTTTTAATTGTGTCAGAGCAGATTTAAAATAATTTTTAAGTTTTGAGATGTTAGGTATGATGTTGAAAAATCAGGGCATATGTTTGTAAGATACTTTATTTTCATAATTAGATTGGTAGCATCTGGTGTATATGCTGTGTGTGTCAGTTCTTAGCGAAGGGTTTTTGTTGTTATTCACAAAGCATTTAGAGATTTAAAGTTTAAATCTAGTTAGTGCTGGTGGGTTAATGGAAAGAAGCGCTAAGTCTGTAGTACATTTGCCAGCAGTCAGCTGAAATTAATAGGAAGCTAAAAGAAAAAAAAATCAGTTGTCTACATAGAAGCCAGAATTTAACAAACTAAATATCTATGCCATTTTACTTGTGTAGTCTACAGTGTAGTTTTCAGCTTTTCAGCCAGGTTCTTTGTTGTGTGATAGACTAGGTAAGTACGAGGCTTTGAAAGATGTAAGTTAGTGTGTGAGAAATTTTTCTATACCTAAAATGCTAGGTGCTTTCTAAATGGTTGGGTAAATATTTAAAGATTCTGTGGCCTTAAAGCCCATAAATATTACTTAAAGTGTTAATTTTATTTGAAAAAGATACACACATGTAGTATGAAGGCTTTTAAAAAATTTTTTAAAGTTTAAGTGACTATTTACCCCTTTAAGGAATTTGCAAGGCAAAACCCACTATGAATTTCTTTAATAATACTTTAGTGTTTGTGATATTTATTTTATGGTTTTAATGAGTGTTTTATTCTAATTTCATGTTAATGTTTTTGTAGAAAAATATCAACCTACATAATTATTTTATGCTCTATTTTGTAAATATTGTATATGTACTCTGTCATCTGCGTTATCTTTCAAAAACACAGATTTAATCAAATCACTCTTAAAAATCTCTTAGGTTTTTCATTGTTCACAGGATAAAGTTCATGCTCTTGACTCTGGCTTGGGAAGTCCTCTACAGCCTGCTTTTAGCCTTTTGCTTGTTTTGTTTTTTAAAAAGCCATCTGGGATTTACGGAACACCACATGGATTCACATCCATTCTTGGTTCTGGCTGTTTGAGGACTGCTTATTGTTATTGACTTGTAGACTTCTTTTCTCTTGTTTTTACCATTCACACTGGTTGAAATCTCCTTTAAGAAAATCTTATTTAAGATTAAGAATCTTTATTTTATTTTTTTTAAAGATTTTATTTATTTGACAGAGAAAGACACAGCAAAAGAGGGAACACAAGCAGGGGGAGTGGGAGAGGGAGAAGCAGACCTCCCGTGGAGCAGGGAGCCCGACGCAGGGCTCCATCCCAGGACCCTGGGATCATGACCTGAGCCACCCAGGCGTCCCAAGATTAAGAATCTAGAAAGTACAGTGATACATCAGTGTGTAAGCTGAGGACAAAGTTCCATTATGGCAAAGTTGGCCATATTTAAAAGTAAAAGGTGAAAAAAAAAGGTAACAAATCACGTGAAGCAGTGATGATATGAGATAGAGTATTTTCATTATATCATATGAAATAATAACATCTTCATAGTTTGTGTTTTCCCATACTGAGTGAAAGGTAAGTAGGGTCAGCCATGAGTAAAACTGTATAGTTTGTTTTCATTGTCCTCCTCAGAGGGAGGCCCATTTTAGTCTCTTTCCTTTTTCCCATTCAGTTACCATGTCAGCCCATTTCCCTAGCACATTTTCCCACTTTCCTATACCCCATCCAAAGCAAGAACAAACTATACTTGCTGAAAATTTCCAGTTTATTTCAACATAAATATATTTATATAGCTATAGAGAGATTTAAAATTTATCTAATTGAAATGTCATTTTATAGAAAGGAAAGTAATTCAACTCCAGAGAGATAGTATCGTGTCTAGGTTATGCTGTGAAATATTGGGATACAGGGATTAGAGCCCAGGTCTTGGCTTCTAGTCCCTCTGTATTTTCTATAAAGAGCATATGCCCCTGCAGTCGTAGTTTTCCAAGGCTGTCTTTAATTTTGCCAGTTATCTCCAATTACGTGATAAATGATATCCTTGGGAAAAAAAAAAAGGTGGTAGGGTGGAGAGTGGTGGGAGAGAGAAAGATAGGAGAGACTCTTGATCATCTGGCTCATAATGACCTTGAAGACACACTTGGTACCTCATGTGGTTGTTTCAGGTGACTTGTCAGGATGCAGCTGGTCTCAAACTCCAGTGCCTTCAGAGGCCAGCTACATAACACATTTATGTTACATGTTGAGGAAGGAGGAGAGGGTAAGAAGAATGGAAGTGAACTGATCATTGCCTACTTTGCCTAAGGGCATTCAATCTGAACAAAACAAACTGAACAACTGTGTTAGCCAAGCAAAACTTGAGGAGAGCTGAGTTCTGAGTCATTTCTGACAGTTTATGACATTGTTCACCTTATCATATAGAAGTTAATCCACGTTTATTTAAGTGATTATTAGAAGCTTTTTCCTAGATCTTGGGGCAGAGGAATGTATTTCCTGCTGTCTTTTACTTTTACAACCTAGAACTTTCCCTTCACTATTGCTACCTAGCGGGGATCTTAAAAGATAAAGATCTTCTTTATCCCTCTTCTATCAGTTAGAGTACGTTGTTTGACTACTTCCTTAGATTTCATACAACTTGCATTCATTGTATTTTACAGTTATTTAATGTTTAAATTTGTAAATGAGAAATGCCATGCAGGAAAGACTATACATATGTATATTTTTATACAGTTTAAAGAAGAAAGTAAAACTAAAGTCATGTACTCAGCACTCATTTTCTTTGAAGTTCCCTGTGTAACCTATTTTGCTTCTTCTCCCTGTGCCAGAGGCAGTACATCTATCCTGATTTATTTTTTTTGCTATTCATTCCCTTGCTTATCTTCATAATTATAATCCTCATGAATGTTTCCTAAGTAAATAATGTGTTGTTAGTGTTGCCTGTGTCTGAACTTTAAGTAAATAGAATCATGCTGTATGAATTCTTCCATAACCTTTTTTTCTGATGTTTTCTAAGATTCATCCATGTTGATTTGGATAGTTGTAGTTAATTTTCAGTGCTCTATAGAATTTCATTGTATGGCCATAGTAAAATTTATTTATCCATTCCACTGTTCATGGACCCTTGGGTGGTTTTCAATTTTTTTGCTATTATGTACAATGCTGCTATGAAAATTCTTGTAAAGGTCTCCTGGTGCATGTGTGCATCTAGAAGTAGAATTGCTGAGTTGCAAGGTACGTTTGTATTCAACTTTACTAGGCAGAATAATGGTACCACAAAGATGTCCCTGTTCTAATCCCTGGAATTTATGAATTTGTTGCTTTACATGGCAAAGGGGACTTTGCAGATGAGATTAAGTTAAGGGCCTTGAGATGGGGAGATAACCAGGATTATCTGAGTGGATCCAGTATAATTGCAAGGGCCCTTCAAAAGCAGAAGAGGGAGACAGAAGAGATCACAGCAAGAGATGTAACAGTGGCATTACGGTTAGAATAATACAGTGTGAGAAAGACTCAATCCACCTTTGGCTTTGAGGTGGGAGAAAAAGGCCTGGAGCCAAAGAAAGCAGGCACTGTCTTGAAGCTGGAAAAGACAAGGAAAGGGATTTTTCCCTGGAGCTCCCAGAAAGTAATGAAGCCTTGCCGATACATTGATTTTAGCTCAGTCAGACCAGCCTGACCCATAGAACTCTAAGATAATAAATTTATGTTGTTTTATACCACTGAGTTTTTGGTTATTTATTAAAGGAATGTATTCATTTGCATTAACTGCTATAACAGTTTGCATGGGTTGCTATAACAAAGTACCACAAACTGGGTGGCTTAAATCACCGAGATCCATTGTGTCTGTTCTGGAGCCTAGAAGTCCAAGATCAGGGTGTGTCCGGGCAGGGTTGGTTCCTTCGCAAGAGCTTTGAGGGTGAAGCTGTTCTGTGCCTGTCTCCCAGCTTCTGGTAGTTTGCTGGCGATCTTAGGCATTTTTTGGATTATAGATGCATCACCCCTATCTTTGCCTTCACTTTCCCATGGCACTTTCTCTGTGTCTCTTCACCTAGTTTTTCCCTCTGTGCCTGTTCCCTTTGTGTCCCAATTTCCCCTTTTTGTAAGGGCCCAGTCATATAGGATTAAGGCCCATGCTAATGACCTCATTTTAATTTAATTGCTTCTGTGAAGACCTTATTTCCAAATAAAGTCACCTTCTGAGATACTGAAGGTTAGGATTTTAACATCTTTTTTTGGGGAGCACAATTCAACCCGTACAAGTGGCAGTAAGTAGAAAACTAAGACACTCTGGCAAGCTGAATTGTTTTTCACAATGGTTATACCATTTATACTTTTGCTAGCAGTGAATCAGCATGCCATCAAACTGATAATTCCTATTTACCGACTCTAATGGGTGTGAAATGGTGTTTCTTTGTGATTTTGATTTGTAGTTAACTAATTACACATAAGGCTGAGTATTTTTTATGTTTATGGACTACATTTCTTATTCAGGGATTACCTGTTTATATCGTTTGCTCTTTTAAAAATTGGGTGGTTCAGGGGCACCTCAGAGGCACCTGGGATCGAGCCCCGCCTCCCCCCCCCCCCCCCCCCGCATCCAGGCTCCCTGCCCAGCGGGAAGCCTGCTTCTCCCTCTCCCACTCCCCCTGCTTGTGTTCCCTCTCTCGCTGTGTCTCTGTCTGTCAAATAAATAAATAAAATCTTAAAAAAAAAAAAATTGGGTGGTTCATTTTTTCCTCATTAAATCATGAGTTCTTTATATATTCTGGACATTAATCCTTTATTGATTATTTGAATTGGCCATATTTTCTTTCCGTTTTTATGGTGTCTTTTGATAACTGAAGTTCTTAATTTTAATGCCGTCAGATTTGCCAGTCTTTTCCTCTAATGGTAAGACTCTGTATCTTGTTCATAAAACCCTTCCCTATTGGAATTCATAAAATAGACTTCTATATTGTCTTTTTAAAGTTTTAAAGTTTTTCCTTTCAAAATGTTTTTACCCACCTAGAATTAATTTATATGTGTGATGTGATATAGAGATCCAGTCTCATTTTTTATCCAGTGAATATTCATTTATGTCAACACAATTTATTGAAAAATTATTCTCCATTTATCAGCAGTGCTACCACTGCATATATCAAGATTCAGTGTATATATGAATCTGTATCTGGGCTCTCTATTAGGTTTCTTTCTTTTTATTTTTAATATTTTTTAAAGATTTATTTATTTATTTGACAGAGAGAGCAAGCACAAACAGGGGGAGGGGCAGACAGACGGAGAGGGAGAAGCAGACTCCCCGCTGAGCAGGGAGCCCCATGTGGCACTCGATCCCAGAACCCTGGGATCATAACCTGAGCCCAAGGCAGAAGCTTAACTGACTGAGCTGCCCAGGCACCCCTCTAGGTTTCATTGGTTAGTTTATGCACCCTGTGTTGATACCACACTGTCTTAATTATAATAGTTTTATAATAAGACAATATATGGTAAATCCACTTGAATAGTTACTCTTATTCAAGAGTATGTTGGGGTTTTTTTTTGGACTTTGCTTTTCAATATAAATTTTAGAATAAGTTTGTCAAGTTTCACAAAAAATCCTGTTGGGATTTTGATCAGCACTGAATTAAATCTTTTGTTGAACAGTTTAGAGATGAATTTGTTTTTGATTGAAATTTTTAAGTTATATTTTTCTAGGAATTTATTTAATGTAACTTTTCAGGTTTTCTTGGTTCATAATATCTTTTTATTATCTGTTTAGACTGTTCAGCATTTGAATTTATATCTTTTTCATTTCTAATATCATTTGTCTCTTTTTTCTTTGTTTCTTAATCAGCCTTGCTAGAAGTTTATTTGCTTTTTAATTTTTTTAAAAAATCAGCTCTTTGGATTGGTACTTATTTTCTACTTTATTTATATCAGCTCTTTTATTATTATTTTCTTTCTTTGAGTTTTTTTTTTAAGATTTATTTATTTTAGAGAAAGAGAGTACGCGTGTCTCATGTTCATACACAGGAGTGGCAGGGAGGGGCAGAGGGAGAGGAAGAGAGAAAATCTCAAGCAGACTCCCCACTGAACGAGGAGCTTGGAGCAGGGCTTGGTCCCATGACCCTGAGATCGTGACCTGAGCCAAAATCAAGAGTCGTAAGCTTAACTGACTTAGCCACCCAGGTGCCCCTTCTTGTTCTTTTTCTAACTTTGTTTTTTTGTTTTTTTTTAAAGATTTTATTTATTTATTTGACAGAGAGCACAAGCAGGGGGAGCGGCAGGCAGAGGGAGAAGCAGGCTTCCTGCTGAGCAGGGAGCCCGATGAGGGGCTCGATCCCAGGACCCTGGGATCATGACCTGAGCCAAAGGCAGCCACTCAACCAACTGAGCCACCCAGGCGCCCCTCTTTTTCTAACTTTGTAACTGGGATGCCAATGTCATCAATTTTTAGCTTTTTTAGTGTATGCATTGAAGATTATACATTTTTCTGTAACTACTGCTTTAGTTGAATCTCGCAAGTTTTGATGTGTAGTATTGTTATGGTTCAGCCCTAAGCATTTTCTGATTTTCATTTTGATTTCCCTTTGACTAACAAGTTGTTTAGAAATAATAAAAATTTCTAATCATGTAGGCTTTCTCGTTATTTTATTGTTGTTTTCTGATTTAATTGCCTTGTGAGCAAAGAATGTGGCCTAACAGTTTTCAGAACATATCTTCTGTGTGCTTGAAAATAGTATATCTTTTTCAATTTTTAGGTACAATGCTTGTGAGCTGTCTGGTAGGTAAAAGTTGTAAAATGGGGCGCCTGGGTGGCTCAGTTGGTTAAGCGACTGCCTTCGGCTCAGGTCATGATCCTGGAGTCCCGGGATCGAGTCCCGCATCAGGCTCCCTGCTCGGCAGGGAGTCTGCTTTTCCCTCTGACCCTCCCTCCCTCATGCTCTCTCTATCTCATTCTCTCTCTCAAATAAATAAATAAAATCTTAAAAAAAAAAAAAAAGTTGTAAAATGTTCTTGTCACATTTGTGCCCTTACTGCCTTTATCTTCGTGACCCATCTGGAGAGAATGTTAAAAATCTCACTTTATTGGTGGATTTGTCAGTTTCCCCATCATAGTTTGCAGTTTGCTTCTTATGTTCATGAGTACATAGATGGAGAATAAAACTTTTCAAATTCGATAGAATTACTTATCAAAGGAACAACAAAAAGGATACATGAGAGAAAGCACATTTCAAATGTCTAAAGAGTTAATGTAGGAAAGTAATGAAAAACTAATTTGATCAGAGTTAGCATATATTTGCAAATTGCCTTTTATATGTTCCAGGCCCTGGAGATACTAAGATGACAAGCCAGGGTCTGTATTGCAAGGAGATCAAACTCTAGTGGAGAGAGAAAGTGTAAATAAGTAATTACAATTCATGTGGTAAGTGAGATAGCAGAGGTATAAACAAGGTACCATGGGAACATTATGGAAGGAACAACTAACCCTTCCTAAGAGGAGAGTCAGAAAGCCTTCAAAAAGTAATTAATAATTGACCTTTAATCTTCAAAGAAAGTTTCATCTTGGTATGAAACAAGTAAAAAATGAATTAAAAAAAATTTCACTTCTGGGACACCTGGGTGGTTCAATCATTTAATCCTCTGCCTTCAGCTCAGGTCATGATCCCAGGATTCTGGGATCAAGTCCCGCATCTGGCTCCTGGCTCAGTGGGGAGCCTGCTTCTCCCTCTGCCTGCTTCTTCTGTCTGCCACTCCCTCTGCCCCCGTGCTTGCTCGCTCTCTGACAAATAAATAAAATATTAAAAAAAAAATTCACTTCTCTGACTTTATTTTTTTTATTTTTATTTTTTTTTACTTCTCTGACTTTAAAAATAATTTTTTAAAGTTTATTCTGGTGTAATTTCTACCTTATTCTAAATACGTATGGAGGTAAATACTTTCTGTCAACTAAGAAACTGAAAAGTCAGAAAACATACTCAGCCAAATCAGGCAGACTGTTCACTTCCAGTCACCAATCAATGCTAATAACTAAAAAAGATAAGTTTAAGTTCTCTACCAGAAATGTCAATATCAGTGCTAAAAATAGGCAGTAAAGCAGTGTATCCCAGGATCAGAAAAGAGGGATTATCAGAAGATATAATTACCAAGTGCTTACTAGGATGCTAGTTTTAACAACCCTGTCAAGTAAGTATTGGGATCCTGTTTTGCAGCTGGACACTAAAGCAGAAAGGTGAATTAACTAGCCCCAAATTGCTATGGTACATATAAAGTACCATAATATGCTAAGTGCCATTTCCAGTATAAACAAACCTCTAAGAACTCTCCCAACTGAAATAACTACAGGTTTAAACATTGTATAGAATACTTTTTGAAAGGAATCACTGAGTAAGAAAATCACAGAACCCAAAAAAGAAGTGAAAGTAGTGGAGGGTAGGAAACATTTCCCTCCTTCTGGGTTCTTTGGCTGGTCTAATAATTAAATTGACATAAAACAGATTAACAGGAGAAAAATTTAATTTTGTATATATTGGAGCCTCATACAAACATGAGACTCAAAGAAGTGACCAAAGCATGAATCTTTTATACCTTTTAGACAGAGAAACAATAATTTTTTTTATTTTTTAAATTTTTTATTGTTATGTTAATCATCATACATTACATCATTAGTTTTTGATGTAGTGTTCCATGATTCATTGTTTGTGCATAACACCAGTGCTCCATGCAGAACGTACCCTCTTTAATACCCATCACCAGGCTAACCCATCCTCCCACCCCCCTCCCCTCTAGAACCCTCAGTTTGTTTTTCAGAGTCCATCGTCTCTTGCGGTTCGTCTCCCCCCTCTGATTTCCCCCCCTTCATTCTTCCCCTACTGCTATCTTTTTCTTTATTTTTTTTTCTTAACGTATATTGCATTATTTGTTTCAGAGGTACAGATCTGTGATTCAGTAGTCTTGCACAATTCACAGCACTCACCATAGCACATACCCTCCCCAATGTCTATCACCCAGCCACCCCATCCCTCCCACCCCCCACCACTCCAGCAACCCTCAGTTTGTTTCCTGAGATTAAGAATTCCTTATATCAGTGAGGTCATACGATACGTGTCTTTCTCTGATTGACTTAGAGAAACAATAAATTTATGAAGAATTGACGACAAAGGGGTTTGGGCTTGGGGCAGTAAGTTGGTAAAGAAGTGACAAGGTTTGGGTGCCTGGGTGGCTCAGTCGTTAAGGGTCTGCCTTCGGTTCAGGTCATGATCCCAGGGTCCTGGGATCGAGTCCCACATTGGGCTCTCTGCTCCGCGGGAAGTCTGCTTCTCCCTCTCCCACTCCCCCTGCTTGTGTTCCTACTCTCGCTCTGTCTCTCTTTGTCAAATAAATAAACAAAATCTTTTTTTTTTTTTTTAAGATTTATTTATTTATTTGAGAGAGCGAGAATGAGAGAGAGTACATGAGAGGGGGGAGGGTCAGAGGGAGAAGCAGGCTCCTCGCTGAGCAGGGAGCCCGATGAGGGACTTGATCCCGGGTCTCCAGGATCATGACCTGAGCCCAAGGCAGTCGCTTTAACCAACTGAGCCACCCAGGCGCCCAAATAAACAAAATCTTAAAAAAAAAAGTGACAAGGTTTGTTTATATAGCCTTCTTGGCTCTAATTTTCCTATCTCTGATGATAAGGATGCGTTCTAACCTCCTAGCACAGGGAGAGGTAACTTTCACACTGGAGATTTATCTACTGCTTTTGGGGGTGGGGGAGACAAAGGAGGGTTAGAGTATCCTTGCATCAGCTGTTTCTCAAGTACCTTTATTTTTATTTATTTATTTATTTTTTAAAATTTTATTTATTTATTTGACAGAGAGAGACACAGCGAGAGAGGGAACACAAGCAGGGGGAGTGGGAGAGGGAGAAGCAGGCTTCCTGCTGAGTAGGGAGCCCGATGTGGGGCTCAATCCCAGGACCCTGGGATCATGACCTGAGCCGAAGGCAGACGCTTAACAACTGAGCCACCCAGCTGCCCCTATTTTTATTTATTTTTAAATTTTTATCTTTTATTGAAGTACAGTTGACATACCATATTAATTTCAGGTAAATAACATTAATGGTTTGACAATTATATACATTATGAATGCTCACTATGATCAGTGTAGTTATCAATCACCATACAAAGTTACTATAGTATTATTAAGTATATTTCCTTTGCTATTCAGGTATCTCTATTTCATAGAAATCGGTATGTCAGCATATTTAGGGATAGCATATTCTGCTCTCCTTCAGTAGGAATTCTGAGAGGGAAGCAGGCACTAAAACCAGTTTTCACTGGATGAGTTTCTGACCATCCTTAGAGACTTCGAACATTTGCTTCTGTTAGATATGGCTAGGCTCAAGAGATAAAATCTAGAGTCTGTCCAAAGCCAGGAATCTAATAAGAAACCTCTGCATAAAAGCTGGGACTTCAAGGTGCTACTCCCCCAGTGAAAGGGTAAATGAGAAATAAATATGGCCATGGATATGGGATGCTTATCTTGACCTTGGCACAAGGGAGTTGAGGAGGGATAAAATGTAGTAATGTATAACAACAAGTGGACCCTCATATAATCTTTTTTTTTAATGTAAGCTCTATGCCCAACATGGGGCTTGAAACTCATGACCCTGAGATCAGTAGTTACATGTTTTACCAACTGAATCATCCAGGTAACCCCCTTACCCCCCCCTCCGTCTTTTTTGTTATTGTTTTAAATTGAAGTATAGTTGACACACGTTGTTACATTAGTTTCAGTGATTGGATAGCTCTGTTATGCAGTGCTCACCAGAAGTGTAGCTATCATTTGTCACTATGTAACACTGTTAATAATACTACTGACCATATTCCTTGTGCTGTACCTTTCATCCCTATGACTTAATTCATTCCATAACTGGAAGCCTGTGTACCTTTCAGTCCCTTTCACCTATTTTGCCTGTCCGATAACCCCCTCTCCTCTGGCAACCAGCAGTTTTCTGTTATTTATGGGTTTGTTTCTTCTTCTTTTTTGTTCATTTGTTCTTTGGATCACACATGTAAGTGCAATTACATGGTATTTGTCTTTTTCTAACTTATTTCACTTAGTATAATACCTTCTAGGTTCAACCATGTTGTCATCCTTTTTTAGGGCTGAGTAATATTCCATTGTATACATGCACCATGTTTTCTTTCTCTCTTCATCTGTCGATGGTTGCTTCCATATCTTGGCTGTTGTAAATAATGCTGCAACAAACATAGGGGTGCGTATATCTTTTTTTAAAAAAATATCTTTTCAAATTAGTGTTTTTTTGTTGTCTTTGGGTAAATACCCAGTAGTGGAATTACTGGGTCTTACGGTATTTCTGTTTTTAATACCTTGAGATGCCTCCATAATG
Organism: Mirounga leonina; assembly: GCF_011800145.1. Lineage (NCBI taxonomy): Eukaryota > Metazoa > Chordata > Mammalia > Carnivora > Phocidae > Mirounga > Mirounga leonina. Next base: position 3,157,531 of record NW_023270852.1, on the reverse strand, counting down.
TTTTCCACCGTGGCAGTACCAGTTTATATTACAGTCAGCAGTGTATGAAGGTTCCTTTTCCTCCACATTTTCACCAACACTTGTTATTTCCTGTTTTTTATTTTTATTTTTTTTAAGATTTTATTTATTTGACAGAAAGAGAGAGCACAAACCAGAGGAGCAGTAGGCAGAGGGAGAGAGTGAAGCAGGCTCCCCACTGAGCAGAATGCCCGACATGGGGCTCGATCCCAGGACCCTGGGATCATGACCTGAGCCGAAGGCAGATGCTTAACTGACTGAGCCACCCAGGTGCCCCTCTTGTCTTTTTTAATACTAGCTATTCTGGCATGTGTGAGGTGGTATCTCCTTATGGTTTTGATTTGCATTTCCCTGATGATTAGAAATGCTGAGTGTCTTTTCATGTCTTTTGGCCATCTGTCTATCTTCCTTGGAAAAATGTCTGTTCAAGTCATCAGCTTATTTTTAAATCAGATGATTTGTGTTTTTGTGTTGAGTTTTATAAATTCTTTATATATTTTGGATATTAACCCCTCATCGGATATATCATTTGCAAATATCTTCTCCCATTCTGTAGGTTGCCTTTTAGTTTTGTTGATTGTATCCTTTGCTGTACAAAAGCTTTTTATTTTGGTGTGGGCTCAGTAGTTTATTTTTACTTTTGTTTCCCTTGCTTGAGGGAACATACCTAGAAAGATGTTGCTGAGGCTGGTGTCGTAGAGATTACTGGCTGTATTTTCTTCTAGGAGTTTTATGGTTTCAGGTCTCATATTTAGGTTCTTAATCCATTTCAAGTTTATTTTTGTATATGGTATAAGAAAGTGGTCCAGTTTCATTCTTCTGCATGTAGCAGTCCAGTTTTCTCAGCAACATTTAGTGAAGAGACTATTTTGCCTCCTATGTTGTAGATTAATTGACAGTTTTAAGTGTGGATTTATTTCTGGACTCTCTATTCTGTTCCATTGATCTGTGTGTCTCTTTTTGTGATGGTTCCATATTGTTTTGATTATTATATCGTTGTAGTATATCTTGAAATTTGGGATTGTGATGCCTGAAGCTTTGTTTCTCTTTTTCAAGATTGCTTTGGCTATTTGGGGTCTTATGTGGTTCCATACAAATTTTAGGATTATTTGTAGTTGTTTTGTGAAAAATGCTATTGATATTTTGATAGGGATTGCATTGAATCTGTAGATTGCTTTGGGCAGAACATTTTTTTTTTTTTAAAGATTTTATTTATTTATTTGACACAGAGTGAGAGAGCATAAGCAGGGAGAGTGGCAGGCAGGCAGAGGGAGAAGCAGGCTCTCTGCTGAGCAAGGAGCCCGATGCGGGACTCGATCCCAGGACCCTGGGATCATGACCTGAGCCGAAGGCAGCCGCCCAACCGACTGAGCCATGCAGGCGCCCCTGGGCAGGACATTTTAACAATATAAAGTCTAATAGCCCATGAACACAGTATATCTCTCCATTTGTTTGTTTCATCCTTAATTTCTTCAATGTTTTGTAGTTTTCATAGTGCTGATCTTTCATTTTTTCGATTAAGTTGATTCCTAGGTATTGTATTCTTTTTGGTGCAGCTGTAAATGGAATTGTTTTCTCTTTCTGCTACTTCATTATTGTATGGAAACATTACAGATTTCTGTATATTAAGTTTGTATCCTGCAACTTTATGGAATTCATTTATTCAAATAGTTTTTGGTGGAGTCTTTAGGGTTTTCTATGTTTAGTATCATGTCATCTGCAAATAGTGACAATTTTACTTTTTCCTTATGAATTTGGATGCCATTAATTAATTAATTATCTGATTGCTGTGTCTAGGACTTCCCATACTGCATTGAATAAAAGTGACTAGAGTGGGCATTCTTGTCTTAAAGGGAAAGCTCTGTTTTTCCACTGTTGAGTATAATATTATTGTGGGGTTTTCATATGTGACCTTTTTTATGTATGTATTCCCTCTAAACTGACTTTGTTGAGCATTTTTATCATGAATGGATGTTGGGAATTTTGTCAGATGCTTTCTTTGTATCTGTTGAGATGATCATTTGATTTTTATCCTTCATCTTGTTAATATGGTGTATCACATTGATTGATTTGTGGATGTTGAACCATCTTTGCTTTGCTGGAATAAATCATTGATTTGTGGATATTGAACCGTCTTTGTTTCACCTGAATAAATCCCACTTGATCATGGCAAATGATCCTTTTAATGTATTGTTGAATGCAGTTTGTTATATTTGGTTGAGGTAAATTTTAGTATCTATGTTCATCAGGGATATTGAACTGTCGCTTTTTGTTGTTGTTTTGTTTTGTTTTTATAGTGCCTTGGTTTTGGTGTCAGGGTAATGCTGGCCTTGCAGAAATGAATTTGGAAGCTTCCTTTTTCTTCTATTTTTTTTTTTTTGAGTAGTTTGAGGAGAATAAGTATTAACTCTCTTTTAAATACTTGGTAGAATTCACCTGTGAATCCATCCTGGATTTTTGTTTGTTGAGAGTTTTTTGATTACTGATTCAGTTTCATTACTAGTAATCAGCCTGTTCAGATTTTCTGTTTCTTCCTGATACAGTGTTAGAGGATTGTATGTTCCTTTTATTTTTTATTTTTTAAGATTTTATTTATTTATTTGAGAGAGAGAGAATGAGAGAGAGCACATGAGAGGGGGGAGGGTCAGAGGGAGAAGCAGACTCCCCGCTGAGCAGGGAGCCCGATGCGGGACTCGATCCAGGGACTCCAGGATCATGACCTAAGCCAAAGGCAGTCACTCAACCAACTGAGCCACCCAGGCGCCCTGTTCCTTTTATTTTTTATTAAAATTTTTTTTCATTTCAAGTTTTTATTTAAATTTAGTTAATTAACATATAGGGTAATATTGGTTTCAGGAGTTGTATGTTTTTTTATTTTCTTTCTTTTTTTGTGGTAAAATATGCATAACATAAAATTTACTGTTGTGAGCATTTTTTTTAAGATTTTATTTATTTATTTATTTGACAGAGAGAGAATGAGAGAGAGCACATGAGAGGGGGGAGGGTCAGAGGGAGAAGCAGACTCCCTGCCGAGCAGGGAGACCGATGCGGGACTTGATCCAGGGACGCCAGGATCATGACCTGAGCCGAAGGCAGTCGCTCAACCAACTGAGCCACCCAGGCGCCCCTGTTGTAAGCATTTTTAAGTGTACATTTTAGTGCCATTAAGTACATTCTCATTGTTGTGCAACCATCACTAACATCCATGTCTAAAACTTTTTTACCTTTCTAAACAAACTCTATACCCATTAAATACCCATTCCCCCTGCCCCTGATCAGCCCCTGATAAGTGCCATTCCACTTTCTGTTTCTATGAGTTTTACTACCTCAGGTAACTCATATAAGTAGACTCACACAGTATTTACTTTTTTGTGACTAATTTATTTCACATAGCATAATCATTGTAGGAAGTGCCTTGAATTCATAGATTGCTTTGAATAGTATTGACACATTAACAGTATTACCTTTTACCTTCCATTAACATGGGATGTCTTTCTATTTATTTGTTTTTCTACTTATTTGTGTTTTAATTTCTCTCAGCATTGTTTTATAGTTTTCAGTGTATGAGTCTGTTTCCTCTTTGGTTAAGTTTTTTCCTAAGTATTCTTTTTGATGCTATTGTAAATTGAATTGATTTTATTTATTTATTTGATAGAGGGGGAGAGAAAGAGATTGCACGTACCAGCAGGGGAAGCGGCAGGCAGATGGGAGAGGGGAAGCAGGCTCAATCCCAGGGTTCCGGGATCATGACCTGAGCTGAAGGCAGACAGCTAACCAACTGAGACACCCAGGCGCCCCTGGAATTTTTTCTTGATTTCATTTGTGAATTGTTCATTGTGAGTGTATAGAAATACAGCTGATTTATATGTGTTGATTTTGTATTCTGCAGCTTTCCTGAATTTGCTTATTCTGACAGTGTGTGTGTTTTATCTTTATGATCCTCATTTAGTTAAAACATTTTAAAACTATGACTTCATTAAGTTTTTATTATTTTTTAGACTTAATTTTTTTAGAGGAGTTTAAAGTTTACTATAGGAGTGCCTGGATGTCTCAGTTGGTTAAGTGTCTGCCTTTGGCTTGGGTCATGATCCCTGAGTCCTGGGATTGAGCCCCACATCCAGCCCCAGGTGGGGCTCCCTGCTCAGCAGGGAGTCTGCTTCTCCCTCTCCCTCTGCCCCTCCCCACTGCTCGTGCTCTCTCACTCTCTCACTTGCTCTCTCTCTTTCTCTTTCAAATAAATAAAATCTTTTAAAAAAATAAAGTTCACTGCAAAGTTGAGGGGAAGGTAAAGAAATTTCCCATATGCACTCTGCCCGCATACTGATAGAGTCTGTTCCGTTATCGGCATCTCCCGCAAGATTACATTAGTTACAACTGAGGGCCTACCTAATTATATTTCACTCTCGGTGTTGTGTAATCTGTGGGTTTTGACAAATGTATAAGGACATGAATGTATCATTATGGAAAATAAAAAGTATTTTCACTGCCCTAAAAAAAATCCTCTGTGCTCTCGCATATTTATGCCTTCCACCACTCCCATCCCTGGGAACCGCTAATCTTTTTACTCTCCATACTTTTGCCTTTTCCAGAATTATAATTGGAATTATAAAGTACTCATTTAGTTTCTATATATAAATTAATGCTATATATGTAGACTGAGAAAACGCAAGTGAAAAATGTCAAGTGGTCCCAAGGAAGGAAATTCATATTAGGGCCTCAGATAATTCCCACAGATAAAATTCTAAGGAAATTGAGCAGTGCATCATCAGGGATCCATAAAACCTGCAAGGAAACAAGGCACAATGAGTAAGAATCTACAGGAAAAAAGTATACAGCAAAAAATCACACCCAGTCTTCAGAGGTCAGAACTATCATATACCAGATATAGAAAATGTTAACATGTTTAAAGAAATAAAATATAAAATTGGGAAAATGATTGGGGAACAGAGGATCAAAAGAACAGTCATACAGATTTGAAAATTAGAACTTTTAAAGATAAATAACCACAAATTAAAAACCTGATGCACATATTAATTAGCAGTTGAAGGGCAGAATTTGTGAATCAGAAGGTAGATCCATAGAAACTATCCATCATGTCTTGCAGAGAAAAAAAGAGATGGAAATTAAGAGAAATAGAACAACTTGGAGAATGAGGAGAAAAGGCTTAACATGGATTTAACTGAAGCTCTAAAAGGAGATAAGAAATGGAAAACAGGCAATATTTGAGGAGATAATGGCTGTAAAATAGAGGGTTTTTTTTTTTTTTAAAGATTTTATTTATTTATTTGACAGAGAAAGACACAGCGAGAGAGGGAACATAAGGAGGGGGAGTGGGAGAGGGAGAAGCAGCCTCCCACCGCTCGATCCCAGGACCCTGGGATCATGACCTGAGCCGAAGGCAGATGCTTAACGACTAAGCCACCCAGGTGCCCCTAAAATAGAGTTTTATAGCTCTAATGAAAAATAACAACTGATACCTAGAAAACTGTCTGAATCTTAAGCAAAGTAAATAAAAATCCATGCCAGATGTATCATTGCAAAATTCGGAACACACAAAAAAGAGAAATACTAAAAGAAGTCAGAAAAGAGAAATTTAACTACAAAAAAATGAATGACAGTTATATTGAAAGGTGACTTATTAATAGGAACAGTGGAAGCCAGAAAGCGGTGGAGTGTCATCCTTCACGTGCGAAGGGAAAACAACTGTCAAACTAGAAATCAGTGTCCCGCAAAACTTTCTTTCTGGAAAGAGAACAAATTAAAATCATTTCAGGCCAGCAAAAATTGGGAATTTTTCTCACCAAAAATACGTATCGTTCAGGGAAAAAGAAGAACTGAAATCAAGAAGAAATGCTAATAATAGACAAATAGGTAAAACTAAGCAACGTGATAAAAATTGTTATGAAAACATCACTAATCGGGCAGAATTGGCAACGGGAGGACAAGCTAGGACTAAACCACTAGGGAGGACAAGCTAGGACTAAACCACTAGAAAACAATAGCATTTTCATTAGAAGGAACAATTAGGAAAGTGAGGCTATCACATCAGTGGGAGCAGATACAAGATATGGCTATTTTCATATGAAGAAAGAAGTCAGGGGGCGCCTGGGTGGCTCAGCCAGTTAAGCGTCTGCCTTTGGCTCAGGTCATAATCCCAGGGTCCTGGAATCCAGGCCCATGTGGGCTCCCTGCTCAGCACGGAGCCTGCATCTCCCAATCCCTCCGCCCCTCCCCCCTCACTTGTGCTCTCTTTCTCTCAAATAAATAAAATAAAATTAAGACAAAAAAGAAGTCTGAAGGTATTTTGGCTCTGGCTGTGTGAAAGCTTAGTGGTATCATTAGTATCATTAGCTACCATAGGGGATACGGGGGAAGGAGCTGGCTTGCGAGAAGTGACAAAAAGCTTGGCTTTAGGGCGCCTGGGTGGCTCAGTTGGTTGGGCGACTGCCTTCGGCTCAGGTCATGATCCTGGAGTCCCGGGATCAAGTCCCGCATCGGGCTCCCTGTTCGGCGGGGAGCCTGCTTCTCCCTCTGGCCCTCCCCGCTCTCATGTGCTCTCTGTCTCTCATTCTCTCTGTCTCAGATAAATAAATAAAATCTTTATTAAAAAAAAAAAAAGCTTGGCTTTATCAAGTAACGCTTGTTGTGTTCTCCTGTGTGTGCTTGCCCCCTGAGATGTAAGCTCCCTAAGAACAAGGCTCAAACATTTATTTCTATTTTGTGTTTTCTCATAGTACATCTGTGAGTTCACAGTAGTTATCTATCACTGTATTTACCATTACTGTCATTTTTCATAACAGTTCCACGTTGCCCTTGAGTGAAGGGAAGAACTGTAGGCGGCGATGAGCCCCAGTCTTCGGCCTTCTCATTGTGTCGCACAGTGTCGAAGCCAGACTGCTTTGAGTTTAAAGGGCATCTCTGCCATTTAACAGGATATTGGGCATGTTATTTAACAAACTGTGTAAGCCAGGGGTAATAATAGCATTTATCTCACTGGTGTGAGATGTTGTTAGAGAATTAAATGAGTTAATAACCTGTAAAGTTCCTGGAACAGCGTCTGGCACTTGGCAAGCTCTCAATAGGTTAGTTGGTGGTGGTGATGTTATTAATAGTTACAGTTTTCATCTTCAAATTACTTGGTAACTTATGCCAAATTACTCTAGAATCAATGGTAAGGCTAATGAGTTTAGATCTTTCAAACAGTACCTTTTTTATTATCCCAATAGTTGTCTTGCAACCCGTATTAAGTAAAAAAGCCTTGTATAAGGGATTATATGGGGGGGGGGGGCATTCTTTCAGCAATTGCTAGTAGTAGGACCACCAAGAAAAGGTATAAATGATGATTTAAAAATTGATTAAAAGGGTTTATTGGGATTCCTTATCTTTTGAAGTTTCAGGCTCCAAGGTTAAGAATCTTTGGTGTAGGGGCGCCTGGGTGGCTCAGTCGGTTAGGCGTCTGCCTTCAGCTCAGGTCATGATCCCAGGGTCCTGGGATCGAGCCCCGCATCGGGCTCCCTGCTCAGCGGGAAGTCTGCTTCTCCCTCTCCCACTCCCCCTGCTTGTGTTCCCTCTTTCTCTGTTGAAAAATAAATAAAATCTTAAAAAAAAAAAAGAAAAAGAATCTTTGGTGTACAAGATGAAGAATTGGCCAGTTACGGCAGCCATAACTTACTGTTCCCTAAATTTTTTGTTCCAGTTTGTCACTTTGGAGTTTGAGGTGCACTAGAATTTGAAACAAATGTCCTTACCCATAACTGTTGTTTCATAGTCCGCTACTGAGCACGCTGACAGCTATGCAGCCCCACCCCAGGGATGGTGAGAGGGAGACAAAGATAAGAGAATAGAAGGAAGAGAAATGGTACGTAAAGAAGTGGCTCTGCCAACCCTGTTTCTCACTCCAGTCAGCATTAGGCACTGTGTTTTACTGCTTCTTCAATTTAATGCTTTATTTCAGTTTTTAGATAAAGTTCTATGAAGATCTTCCACTGCATAAATGGTAATGGTTTAAAGCAGACAAAAATAATTATGGATATGAATTTTTCTAAATATATGGGGAAATATTTTTCTTAAGGGGAAAAATGCCTATGTACACATTAGTAAACACCAGTATTTATCATTATATGTCATTTATTGTTTTGTTTCAAAAGTAAGCATGTAGAATTAGCTTCAATATCTGTAAATTCATTTCTTCAGCAGACATTACTAAGGCATCCAACCAGAAGCTCTGAGGGCTATGAAGAAGAATCGTGTAAGGATATAACACCCAGTTTACTTACTGTAAGATAAAAGTGAAAATTTTATTTTAAATTAGAAAAAAAAAAAGACACTGTAATCTTGTAATGTCTGAGGGTGCTCAATAAATAACATCCATATTCCTTGCCCAAATTCTGAACAAATTGAAAAAAGAGTGACAGATAAGAGATCAGAATACCACCTTCATTCCTGATAAAGCTTATATTGGAGGACTTGCCTGATCTGTGCAGGCAGTTTTGTTTTTTTTTGTTTTTTTTTTTTAAAGATTTTATTTATTTATTCATGAGAGCCAGAGAGAGAGAGAGAGAGAGAGAGGCAGAGGGAGAAGCAGGCTCCTAAGGAGCAGGGAGCCCGATGCGGGACTCGATCCCAGGACCCCGGGATCATGACCTGAGCCGAAGGCAGACGCTTAACCATCTGAGCCACCCAGGCGCCCGGCAGTTTTGTTTTTTAATACTGAACCCCAAAGTTATATAAATGAACCTGGTCACAGGCAGGATAGGGCCAGGAACCTCCTCCCTATTTGTGGAGGAGCCCTGGAGAACTACTTCCAGGTAGCAGGTGAGCTACCAAGGGCAAAAAAAAGCAAAGGGTACCATTATGCTTATGTAATTCTTTAGTCTAAATTTGCCAGTCATGTAGGTCACCATTCCCCTTCTAGGAAAAAAATAGTGAGGGGTTAGAGGCCAGAGTTTTTAGGGAAAATTCCCCCTCATAGAAACCACAGGATTGAGGAAAAGGCATTGCCTTTCAGCATGACAATAGAAAAAGTCATTTGTAATCTCAACACCTTTCGCATAACAAATATTTTAAATTTTGCTTGTCCTTGTTTTTGCAACTAGTTTTTAAACAGTGGCATGGAGTCATTTTAAAACAGGCTCAATTCTTTCTTTTCTTTTCTCTTCTTTTCTTTTCTCTTCTTTTCTTTCTTTCTTCTCTTGACAAAACCGAGTCACTTCCTTCTCGGTGTGCATCTATTATTGTTTTTTTTTAAAGATTTTTATTTATTTATTTGACAGAGAGAGACACAGCGAGAGAGGGAACACAAGCAGGGGGAGTGGGAGAGGGAGAAGTAGGCTCCCTGCAGAGCAGGGAGCCCGATGCGGGACTCGATCCCAGGACCCTGGGATCATGACCTGAGCTGAAGGCAGTCGCTTAACCAACTGAGCCACCCAGGCGCCCTATTATTGTTCTTAACACTCAATTTTATTTGTGTTGACAGGCCTTTCTTAACCTTTGTGTTCTTTAAATGCAGGGACAGTATTTTACTCATTTGTGTATCCCTGGTGCTTGGCATATACCAGATAATTTATTGAATTGAATACTGTGTTAAACACTATGCTGTTTATCACTTACCATGGTATTTTTTCCTAGTTGCTACATAATGTCCATAATTCCATTATTGAAAATAACTTGAAGAGGATGCCTAAAGAGTAAGTTCTTGGGCACCTGGGTGGCTCAGTTGGTTAAGCGACTGCCTTCGGCTCAGGTCATGATCCTGGAGTCCCTGGATCGAGTCCCGCATCGGGCTCCCTGTTCGGCAGGGAGTCTGCTTCTCCCTCTGACCCTCCCGACCCTCCCCCCTCTCATGTGCTCTCTCAGTCTCTCTCTCTCAAATAAATAAATAAAATCTTTAAAAAAAAAAAAAAAGTAAGTTCTTGAAGTCACAGAACCCAGCAGTAATCTCTAGTGGGGACTTTTGCTGTAGGTAGGTGAATGCCGGAGTTTATAAATGAAGTTTAGAAGAATATTCAATGTTGGGAGAATAGAGACTAATATAGGACATTGTGGGTAGGAGTTGCCTCTTAAAAAAAAAAAAATGGTAGCATACAGTTGATGATTTGAGGTGGTGATGTAGTGATTCAGTAATGTTATAAACAATTTTGACATTACTTTTTGGATATGGCTTAAAAAAAATGCTTACAGCTTGGTTACAAATTCCTAGGTGTTTGGTTCTCAACAAGTGTTGATAGAATACAGTCAGTGCTTAGATGTACTTTTTAAAATTTCTTGGGTAAACTTCACATTCTTGATACAAATCTGCTAATATTTATAGTTCACCAAGGAAGAAGATAGTAGTAATTATTAGTCATAATTATGTAGCAAACTCTAGAAATGTGATTATTTTATTTTTTATTTTATTTTTGTGACTATTTTAAATTAAGTACATTTTTGTCAGGTAACTGAGGTTTATCTTTTTACAGGTAATACGTTTTCAGTTTAAATACGTTTTTATTGTGACTGTTTCTCCTATGTTTACCCCCTTTTGTGCTTATTGAGATCTTGATGAGAATATTTCATTATTTCCCTGATAACTCTTAACTGGCATGATATTATGATGCTCTAAGTGGCTTATAAAATCTTCTTGCCATGTACTAAGTGATCTCAGACTTTGTGTATCTTGAATTTTTACCTGCTTTTTAATAGTTATTGTGCTCACTTCTTGCTGTTCGCTGTTATTTCTTGCTGCTTAACAATCTTTAACAGATCCCCTCTGCCCCCTTCCCAATTTGTTACTCATTGTCAGCAGTGGGTCAGGAAACTAGTTAACCAAGCTAATTGGAATTGGCCATGAAAGTAACAGTGAATAGGCCTTGGAAGTCTTTTTCATGGATAAAGTGTATGGACTTTATAACATCTATTTTGACTGCACAGAGACCTTTTTTGCTTGTTTTGATAAAGAACCTGTTAGGCATATTGATTAAACATGAGCAACCAAAAAAAAAAAAAGTTATTTTTCCTTTTTCTTTTTTAGTAAAGTATATTATACATACCATAGTGTGAACAAATGTTAGGTACACAGCTCAACAAATTTTTACATATGTATACACCCATATAATTATCACTTGGATCAAAATAAGGAACATTTCCAGCACCCTAGTTGGCTCCTCCATGCCCTCTCCCAGTTGATAGCTCATATCCAGAAATGTCCACAAATTCTGACCTTTATCCTAATAGATTAGTTTTTACTATTTTTGAAACTTTATGGAAACTGAAGTAGAAAATGATGTAAACATTGTTAGAGGAGTATTGAAGTAGCGTGTAGAAAAGGCAGGACTGCTGGTCCTTTCTCTTCTTACAAAGAAGAATCTCCTACCCAACGAAGGGCTTGTAGAAATAGTGGGCCTATTGTCCTGATGGCAGAGATGAGGGATGCTGATGTGTAATATTTCTATGAAGGCAGTTTGGGATAAAGGATTTCTTATTGCTCTTAATACATCTCATCTTTGTTATTGAATATTAGGTTAATATTGTTCTTTATTAGGTAAAACTGAAGTTCTTGGAATCAGAGTTCAGGCTGAAAAGCTGCTTGAGAACCTTTTGGGCCTTAAGTCTCTGATCTTGTTTCCAGGATTGTCTCCTTAAGAGATGCAACCTTTTTTTTTTTTTTCTGTTAGGTAGTTATCACCTCTTACTCTATTTCTTTTTCTTTTTTTTTCTTTTGAGAGAGAGAGAAAGAGAGAGAGTGGGAGGGGCAGAGGGAGTGGGAGAAAGAAAATCCCAGGCAGGCTCCATGCCCAGCGTGAGCCCAGGTTTGACCCCATGACCCCAATATGAGCTGAGCTGAAATCAAGAGTTGGAGGCTCAACTGACTGAGCCACCAAGGCACTCCAGTTTCTTTCTTTCTTTTCTTTTCTTTTTTAAAGATTTATTTATTTATTTAGAGGGGGAGGGAGGGAGGGAGAGAGAATCCCAAGCAGACTCCCCACTGAGCATGCAGCCCAACTTGGGACTGGATCCCACAACCCTGAGATCATGACCTGAGCCGAAATCAAGAGTTGGAGCCTAATGGACTGAGCCACTCAGGTGCCCCAATTTCTCTATTTCTTAAGAGCAATCTTTGGGGTTCTATTATAATCTATTATAATCTTGATTCAAGATTTTTTCTTATTTATGTTGCTAATCATTTTCTTATTTGCCTGTTTTTTAACATTCAGAAAATTTTAAATCGTGGTATAATTTCTATACTTAAATATTTAGTTCAATGAGTTTTGATGTTTGCACATACCTACATAATTATGATCTCAAACAAGAGATGGAACATTTCCTCCACCCTAGAAAATTACCTTGAGTCCCTTTCTACTCAGTTCCTGACTGCCTCTCAGAGGTAGCCATTTATTGATTTCTATTACCATAGATTTGTTTTATCTGTTTTTTAATTTTGTATAGATAGAATTATATAGTATACATTCTTTTGTGTTGAGCTTCTTTTATGCCATGTAATGTTTTGAGATTCATCCATGTTCTTATATATATTAGTTGTATGAACATATTGAATGGATATGTTCACTGAATGAATATATTTATGACTGTATCAGTTTATTTTGTCTCAATTTGTTTATACATTTTTGGTTGATAGATGTCTGTGTTTCCAGTTTTTGGCTAATGAATTAGGCTGCTCTGAGCGTTCTTGTTACAAGTGTTTTTTGTAGTAACATGTTGTCCTTTCTCTTGGATAAATACCTAAGAGTAGAAGTGCTAAGTCAGATAGTAGATGTGTATTTAATTTGGTAAGAAACTGTTACACATTTTTTCAAAGTGGTTGTGCCAACTTACTCTCCCACCAGCAGTGTATGATGGTTCCAGGTGCTCCACATCCTTATCAACACTTGGTATCACCAGTCTTTTTCATTTTAGCTGTATAGTACCTGATGATATTGAATGTCTTTTTATGTACTTATTGGCCATTTGTATTACCTACTTTTGTGAAGTGTCAGTTCAAGTCTTTTCCTAATTTAAAAATTGAATGTTGACTTTTAAAATTATTAATTTGTGGGAGATCTTTACATATTAGGAATGAGTCCTTTTCCATATGAATGTATCATGAATATTTTCTCATAGACTATCACTTACCTTTTTCTTAATGATCCCTTGTGCTGAGCAAGAATTTTTTATTTTCTTCAAGTCTAATGTATTATTTTCCTTCACATTTAGTGCTTTTTTATATTCTAAGAAACCTTTGTCTACTTAAACATCTGAAAGATATTCTCTTATGTTTTCATCTGAGAGCTTTATGGTCTATGTTCTAACCTGAATTAATTTTTCTGTGTATGAAGTGAGGGTCAAGATTTCTTTTTTCCATGTAGATAACCAGTTTTTCCAGCACTGTTACAAAGACTTTTCATTCCCGCCATTAAATTGAGTTGGCACCCTTGTCTAAAATCAACTGTTAATATATCTGGGTTTATGTATAGGATTCTAGTCTTGTTTTTCTTTTTTTTCTGATTTAAAGTCTAATAAAATGAAAACTGGGAGTAGAACCTAGGATGAGAAAGATACTTAATGGTACCTAATTTGATTATATTTTATAGTTTTTTGGTTTTATCATTTCAGAATACATTTGAGTTCGTCAGAAAAAGGGAAGAAGCTTATCTCTTCTTCTTTTTTAATCTCTTCTATTCTTACGCTAAATCACTCTGAAGATTGGGGAAGTAATCCAGCCTTTGGTATGAGGCCCATGATACAGGGTGAGGTAGCCCATGATCTTTACCTTTTCAGGTTAGGACTTAATAAAAATAACTTACATATATGATGAACATTTCCTATGTGCTAGACATTGTGTAAAGTGTCTTAATATAAACAGTCTCATTTACTGCATCCCCCAAACCTTAGGTCCTTAACTTTTACTTTTTAATTAAAAAGAATTTTTTTTTTAAGATTGTATTTATTTTTTGACAGAGAGAGACACAGTGAGAGAGGGAACACAAGCAAGGGGAGTGGGAGAGGGAGAAGCAGGCTTCCCGCGGAGCAAGGAGCCCGATGCGGGGCTCAATCCCAGGACCCTGGGATCATGACCTGAGCCGAAGGCAGACGCTTAACGACTGAGCCACCCAGGCGCCCCGAAAAGAAATAAAAAAAAAAAAAGATTTTATTTATTTATTTGAGAGAGAGAGCATGAGTGGGGAAGAGGGAGAGGGAGAAACAGGCTCCATGTTGAGCAGGGAGCCCGGCGCGGGGCTCGTTCATAGGACCCTGAGATCATGACTTGAGCTGAAGTCAGATGCTTAATTGACTGAGTCACCCAGGTGCCCCTAATTTAAATTTTTAAGTTAACATAATAAAATGGACATATAGTTGGATGAATTTTAACGTGAGTATAAATTTGTGGATCCATCCTAGCAATCAGAATGCTTAATAGTTAGTTCCTTTACCCCCCAAAGTTCCCTTGTACTATGTCTTTGTAGTGGTATCTTCTCTCCTTTCCTAACTCTTGGCAGCCACTAATCCTCTTTTTTTCTTTGTAGTTTTATCTTTTTGAGAATGTCAGAAATAGAATCATATAGTATGTAACCTTTTGAGATTGGCTTCTTTCACTTAGCATAATGCCTTTGAGATTCTTCCAAGTTGTTTTGTGTATCAATGTACTCCTTTTTATTGCTGAGTAGTAGTCCATGGGCTGGATGTACCTTTTTGTTATTCACTTGTCAAGGATATTTGGGTTGTTTCCAGTTATGTTGATTATGAATAGAATTGCTGTTAAACGTTCATGTAAAGATTTTTGTGTGAATATAAGTTTTTGTTTTTCTAGGATAAATACCTAAGAGTAGGGTTCTTGCCTTTTTGAACTGGCTAGGACTTCCAATACCATGCTGAATAGCTTTTTAAATCATTGATGAAAACTTGAATTCAGGGGACACCTGGATGGCTCAGTTGGTTAAGCATCTGCCTTCGGCTCAGGTCATTATCCCAGGATCCTTGGATCAAGTCCTGCAACAGTTTCCCTGCTCAGTGGGGAGTCTGCTTCTCCCTCTGCCTGCCACTCCCCCTGCTTGTGCTCTCTCTCTGACAAATAAATAAATAAAATCTTTAAAAAAAACCAAAAACTTGAATTCAGTGACTGAATTACCTTTATGCTCATTTTAAATTATAAAATACCTTAACATCTGTTTAACTTAAAAATAAGCCAATGTGTTTACTTAAACAAAAAAACAAACAAAAAACCCCCCAAAACTTGAGGGGTGCCTGGGTGGCTCAGTCATTAAGCATCTGCCTTCAGCTCAGGTCATGATCCCAGGATCCTGGGATCGAGCCCCGCATTGGGCTCCCTGCTCAGCGGGAAGCCTGCTTCTCCCTCTCTCACTCCCCCTGCTTGTGTTCCCTCTATTGCTGTGTCTCTGTCTGTCAAATAAATAAGTAAAATCTTTAAGAAAAAAAAACACAAAATACCTTGAGTCTTAAGAGTTTAATTAAAAAAATAAGCCGATGCTATTTGTTAACTGCAAGTGTCATTCTTTTATTAAAATAATTTTTAAAATAAAAATACCCAGAATGCAAGCTTATTGTTTAAGTAAATATTACTTATAATTGTTCCTTTTGATAATGATGATTTTTTAAAATTTGACTGAAATATCTCCCAAATACCCCTGCTTTACTTACAGATGTGAGAATGATAAAGCCAGACACTTGGAACAAAAATTAAGATAATAGCCATTTAGAGTGTTCTTTACTAAAATGGAACTCTGAGTTGTGAAGAATATTATCAAGTAGTAACAATATAAAATTTTGTATAGGTAGAAAAATTTGTGACTTCCTAAATGTTACTTAAATAAATTCATAATGAGCTTATAATAAGTTGTGTTGAAACTTGAAATGATTTTTCAAGTTTCAAGTGATTTGAAATATTTGAATCTTGAAATAAAGTATGGAAGTTGTATCCTCTAAAGTATCTAATAGTTGAAAAATATTTAAATGACTGAATGTGAAGTGGGGAATGTGAAGCAGCATTGTTTAACGCTGTGGTTTTCCTAACAATGAAACTTTGTTGTTTATTACCGAATATTGAATTTCTGAATGTTTTCCTGGAAATTTGATTGTTTTTGCTGTCAGCCAAAGGCATATCAAGCCCATTTGATGCATCATACCTGTGCTGTGTCCAGAGCAAATGGAAGTTCCTGGGGGAGCTTTCTTACTGACCCATAATTTAAGATAGGATGATAGTTATCGAACTGTAAAAAATAGTCTGAGGTTGACACTATTTCTGTTTTGTTTCCCTAACAAGCAGATTTCTTATCTCTTCTCTCACAGATTACGTGGATGACGTACAATTCATTTTATTTATTAGTATCTAATCAATGAACATATTTTAGGATTATAATTCCAAAGGTGAAATGGATGCTAACTGGAACAGCTTTAGGAGTTCACTCAGATCACCACATAATTTTCTTTTTTTGAATATTGCAAAATGCCCTTTATGATTACAGAGATTCAGAAAGTTTCTGAATAGACAGGAGCTATTTTCTTTTAAAGCTGCACTCAGAATTTTACTACTGTGATAGTAACTTGAAAGTATGCAGTTTGCCTTTTCATTTCATTTTGTTGAAATTGAGTTTTGCTGTTGTTTTTGGTAAAGAAAAGAAAAATTTCACTTCCATTTGTTTTTTACCATAGAGAAAACATGACTGTTTTCAAGAAGTTAGAGATTTGCATTTGAAATATATATATATTTTTATAGATAAGCATTTAGTTAATCTTCTGTTTAACTATGGAATCTTTAGAACATCAAAGAGTTGCATATTTTAAAGCTTAGAGAAAAATTGATACACTGAATCCTAGCAACTGAAGGCAAATATTCAGATACGTCAGTGCCACACTTAGCTCAGCAGTTTGTTCTGTTTGCTTGGGAACTCTTTTGTTTTAGTAGTGTGTTTACAATGAGGTCTTTCAGTGGAGCAAGACTACATGACTAAATATGTACTCTGTATTGTCTGAGTACATTCTGTATATAAACTTTAAGGCTTATGTATACAGGCATATTTATTTTATTTAGCTATTGATATTTAGTCTTATTGTATATATTTTCTTTCCCCAGAATATTTTATTTGTTCATGTTTGATAACTAGCAGTAGGCTTTGCATTTCTTATTATGGTGTCTTTGTATAGGGCACTGAGTATGTTCCCAGATAAGTTACTAAAATTAGATCTATATGGCTGAGCCACTTAACTTGTTTTTAAGGGAAAAATTTAAGCTATTAGAGGGTGAATAATCTGAATTTTTCTTGATCAGGCCTGTAATTTTGTTGTACCTTAATTTCCTTAAAGGCTTCTATGAAAATTACCTTTTAAGAGTTTCAGATGTATCATTGGGTGTTAAAATGAAATTCAGAATACGACATGTGTGTGTTTTCTTGACGGGGAGGGACAGAAGTTATTTAGGTGGAAGAACTCAATAGGCAGTTTAAGATTGCAGGTTTGGAGTTGGGAAGAAAGAATGAGGCCAGAGATACACTTTGGAAGTTACTCAGTGTACTTCATGGAAGGCTTGCTATAAGCCCCTGGAGTTCATGCAGACCACCAGACTGGCTTTCTTACCCATGGATTTGATAGTGTAGTCACTAGATTATCTAGAGGGAGAACTGTTAGCTTAAAAGGTCATAGATGAAGCTTGGTAATGGATGAGATTGAGAAAAAAGGAGTGTAGATGGAATTAAATTAAGGACAAAGTGACTTTGGGAAGTATCTGTACTGTGCAGGTTTTAGGGAGAAAGGCATGGATTATGGGAAGTACCTATATTTCGTGGTTGGCATGGTAAAGAGGAGTAGTGAAGAAAACAGAACTAGAGTAGTAGGATGGGGAGAACTTACCATGAAGCTAATTAAACTTAAGCTTCAGGGGCATTCACTTGTGCAAAATTTCTTCCAAGACTGGGAGAAAGGTGTTCACATGGCCATATGTTTCTGTAGGATTTCAAAAAATAAGATACTTTAAGGTTGCTGTCTCTTTCCATTCTTGACTTACCCCCATGGTATGTAGCATTGAAGTGACTGCAGACATTTTTGGGATCTAGCTAGGGGAAAGTTGAATTAGAGTTATAATTAGGTTGGGTGGCATGTATTTATTTGGTTCATTGTCACTTTGGAGTATATATATGTTTTTGCCAACCGTTCTGCTATAGGAATGCCTTCTAGAAATACTCTTTATTATTCTCTATGCTGACACAGCGTTTTGGCACAAAGATACCAGGCCAGAGATCACAGGTTATATGAACATATTCTACATTGCCTGACAGTAGAGGTATGTGGTTAGGGTAACAGAAACACAGTTTAAAATATACAGAGCCAGAAGCTAGTTTGGGGAAAATTCTTCTCAAACTTGTAAATGAAAGAAATGAATATAAGATTCCCCAAATTAGACAACAATACCAAAATTTTATGATATGGACCAGTAAGTGTTTGTGAACCTAAAAGAATATCTTCTAAAATGTAAATAACAATTTAGTTTATAGGAAGTTTTTAAAATTGCTGTATGGGGTGTCTGGGTGGCTCAGTTGCTAAGGATCTACCTTTCTTTCGCTCAGGTCATGATCCCAGGGTCCTGGGATCAAGCCTCGCATCAGGCTCCCTGCTCTGCGGGAGGCCTGCTTCTCCCTCTCCCACTCCCCCTGCTTGTGTTCCCTCTCTCGCTGTCTCTCTCTTTGTCAAATAAATAAATAAAATCTTAAAAATAAAAAAAATAAAAATAAAATAAAATCGGTTAATAGAAAATCTTACATATCATTGTCATGTGAAGAGAGGGTCATGAAACATATGCAGTAAAAATGTGGAAAACATTTTAGAAGTGTGTCATGGAATTTATTGTTAGAATTATTATGTTGTTTTTTTTTTGGATTTTTGTGATGTTTGTGATATGTTTTTCCCCCTCATTCTGGATAAGTATTTGCCTTTTTTTTTTTTTTTTAAGATTTTATTTATTTATTTGAGAGAGAAAGCAAGCACGAGTTGGGCAGAGGGAGAAGCAGACTCCCGCTGAGAAGGGAGCCCAAGGCAGGGCTTGATCACAGGACCCCAAAATCATGACCTGAGCCCAAGCCAGATGCTTAACTGACTGAGCCACCCAGGCATCCCAATAATATTTGCCTTTACACCTAATTTTGTATTTGTAAACCTACTTTTTTTCCCCTTAAAGAGGGCCTCCTAAATTCTTTTGAAGTTCATACCCAACAAAACCTGCAAGGCATGAAATCATGGATGTTAGGAGGAGACAGTTGAAAGACGGAAGATGTGTTCTGTTTCATTTTTTTAAAAATTTTTTATTATGTTAATCACCATATCTTACATCATTAGTTTTTGATGTAGTGTTCCATGATTCATTTTGCGTATAACACCCAGTGCTTCATTCAATATGTGCCCTCTTTATTTATTTATTTTTTCGTGCCCTCTTTAATACCCATCACCAGGCTAAACCATCCTCCCACCCCCCTCCCCTCTAGAACCCTCAGTTTGTTTCTCAGAGTCCATAGTCTTTCATGGTTCGTCTCCCCCTCCAATTTCCCCCCCTTCATTTTTTCCTTCCTACTATCTTCTTTTTTTTAACATATAATGTATTATTTGTTTCAGAGGTACAGGTCTGTGATTCAACAGATGTGTTCTGTTTTAAATGATGCATTGAGGGGCGTGTCTGGGTGGCTCGGTTGGTTAAATGATGCATTGAGGTAGCTAAGGAAGGCAGTTTGATTTGGTGATGGATATCATTATTGATGATTTTTAGGATTGAATATGAATTTGGGAGTGGAAAGTAGAGGTTATGTAATTTTTGAAGAAAGTGCCAGTGGAGTCAACGGCATTTTGCAGGGGGTGGACAAGGAACAGGAAAGTTGTGTGTGTGTATGTGTGCCTGCATACACTTTAAAAATAGGTGTACATCTAAATATGTTAAGGACAAAGATGCATATAGCAAAGAAGGAAAAGTTAAAGACCATAGCAAGAGAGGTTAAAGCAGAGCGGAGATAGTAGCTAGAGCAGGCTGGTCAAAGAAATGGGATCAAGACATAGGAATGCCCTACTCAGTAGAATTCAGTGAAGGGGCGACATCCATCCCTACATACATCAGTAGTTCTTTAGTCATCACTGTGTTGGCCCTGCATTAACGCCGAGTACAGTAGTTGGTTTTCTTTTTTTTTTTTAAGATTTTATTTATTTATTTGAGAGAGAGAATGAGACAGAGAGAGAGAGCATGGGGGGGGGAGGGTCCGAGGGAGAAGCAGACCCCCTGCCGAGCAGGGAGCTCGATGCGGGACTCGATCCAGGGACTCCAGGATCATGACCTGAGCCGAAGGCAGTCGCTTAACCAACTGAGCCACCCAGGTACCCGAGTATTGTCTAATTTCTAAAGCAAAGATTCCTCATTGATGCTGGTCCCAAGTATTTTTTCCTAAAACCATGACCTACACTATGCTTAGTTGGCTTCAGAATAATAGTGTTCTAAAATTTACATTTGGATGGTTATGTTGTTTGTGACATAAGTGGAAAACAATTATCTGTATTAGTTTAACATGTTAAACATAATTTTCCAAATTCATTTTGGACTATATGAAGTAGTTGTCCAAAATCAGTTTAAAGATCTATAGCAAGGTTATATAGATTAATATATTTGTAAAATAGGTTATTTCCTCTTCATTTTTTAGATGTTATAGAAAAGGGTACAGAATTGAGTATCAGGTAGGATATTTGTTACTCCATCCACCACTATTTGTTAGGTGTTCATTATATGTCAGGCCTAGGTCTAGGTGCTAGGGATAGAGCGATGAACAACATGGACAGTCTCTGCCTTCATGGAACTTATATTCTAGATGAGGAGATAGAAAGTAAGCAAATAAGCACATAAAAATATAATTTCAGATGGTAGTATGTGTCATGAAGTAAAATAAGGGAGAATAAGATGACAGAGTGGTGGAGGATGATATTTAGATAATGTGGTAGGATATCCAGGTAGGATATTGACATAGCACTTTTTGTTAGTATACTTAGAGAACTATTTTATGCAAACCAAAATGTGTTTATCAAGATCAACTGATTTAAAATTTCATAAGAGCAACATCTACTCTTCATTGTTTTCTCATCTCTGAAACTATTAATTAAAAATAGTAACTACTGGGGCACCTGGGTGGCTCAGTCAGTTCAGCGTCTGTCTTTAGCTCAGGTCATGATCCCAGGGTCCTGGGATCGAGCCCCTTGTCGGGCTCCCTGCTCACTGGAGAGCCTGCTTCTCCCTCTCTCTTTGCCCCTCCCCCTGCTTGTGCTCATGCGTGTGCGCTCGTGTGTGCGCGCTCTCTCTCTTTCTGTCAAATGAATAAATAAAATCTTAAAAAGAAAAAAGTAACTACCAAGGGGTGCCTGGGTGTCTCAGTTGGTTAGGCATCTGACTCTTGATTTCCGCTCAGGTCAATGATCTCAGGTGAGTTCAAGCTCTGAGTCAGGTTCCATGCTAGAGGGTGGAGCCTGCTTAAGATTCTCTCTCTCTCTCTCTCGCATTCACTCTTTCTCCCTCGCTCTATCCCCCCCTAAAAAAAATAGTAACTACCAAAACAAAACAACACAACAACCAGAAACTACCTAGTATGTTTGTTGCAGGGCAACAAATAATATCTAGATTAT
The DNA here is from genome assembly GCF_011800145.1 of Mirounga leonina. Taxonomy (NCBI): domain Eukaryota; kingdom Metazoa; phylum Chordata; class Mammalia; order Carnivora; family Phocidae; genus Mirounga; species Mirounga leonina. Next base: position 3,135,889 of record NW_023270852.1, on the reverse strand, counting down.
ATGTGTAGGTATAGTTTTGGTATAGTGCTTGAGATATTATCACCTCCCAATAAATGTTGACTCTTTTTTTTAAAGATTTTTTATTTATTTATTTGACAGAGGGAGGGAGGGAACACAAGCAGGGGGAGTGGAGAGGGAGAAGCAGGCTTCCCGCGGAGCAGGGAGCCCGATGCGGGGCTCGATCCCAGGACCCTGGGATCATGACCTGAGCCGAAGGCAGATGCTTAACGACTGAGCCACCCAGGCGCCCCTAATTTCAGATTTTATAGCAAGTTATCTTCTTTTTTTTTTTTTTAAGATTTTATTTATTTGAGAGAGAGACACACAGCGAGAGAGGGAACACAAGCAGGGGGAGTGGAGAGGGAGAAGCAGGCAGGCCTCCCGCGGAGCAGGGAGCCCGATGCGGGTCTCGATCCCAGGGCCCTGGGATCATGACCTGAGCCATAGGCAGACGCTTAACGACTGAGCCACCCAGATGCCCCTTGACTCTTCTTTTTAATATGATTTTATTTTCTATTAGTATCTATGCCTTTATGTGAACCATGTATATTGTAAGTTGGCCAGCTCTTAATTAACTTCTTTTTCTGTATATACCTCCAAATTCCACATCAAAGCTTCTGGTTTTTTTTAAATTTAAAGATAAAAAAAAATTTTTTTTCATTGAGGTATAATGTGCATACTGTAAAGTATACTAGTCTTAAATATACTGCTCAGTGAACATTTTCATAGGCATATACCTGTGCAATCACCACCCAGAGTCAAATACACAACATTCCCAGGACACCAGAAGAGATCTTTGTTCACCTTTGGAATCATTACTCCCTTCGTGTATAACCAATATTTTATCATAAGTTTCTTTGCCTGTTTATGAATTTCATATAAATCAAATTATTGGTATGTCATCTTTTATATCTGTTTTCATTTGCTGAAAAGAATGCCTGTAAGATACATCCATGTTACTACATGTCTCATAGTTTCTTTTATAATTCTGTATAGTATTTGTAGTATAAATGTACCATAATTTATTTATTCATCCTGTAGTTTATGGACATTTGAGTTATTTCTATTTTAAGGTGACCATTAATTTTTTTTTATTCTTATGTTAATCCCCATACATTACATCATTAGTTTTCGATGTAGTGTTCCATGATTCATTGTTTGTGCATAACACCCAGTGCTCCATGCAGAACGTGCCCTCCTCAATACCCACCACCAGGCTAACCCATCCTCCCCTCCCCCTCCCCTCTAGAATCCTCAGTTTGTTTTTCAGAGTCCATCGTCTCTCATGGTTCGTCTACCCCTCTGATTTCCCCCCCTTCATTCTTCCCCTCCTGCTAAGGTGACCATTAATAACAAAGCTATTGTGAACATGTTTATGTTATCTTTTGATAGCTATATATATTAATTGTTGTTGACTATATACCCAGGAGTGGGTTTACTGAATTACAGGGTTGGTATGTGTTTAACCTCTGAAGGACCTGCCAAGCAATTTTCCAAAGTTGTACCAGTTTACACACCCAGTAGCGGTTGATGGGAGTTCCAATCTCCATATTCTAATTAACATCTCCAATGAGTGTTTGGCTGTTCTATGATGTGTGTAATTTGCATTTCATGGTGCTTGAGTGCTTTATATATGTTGATTGGTCATTTGGATATTCTCTTTTGTGAAGTTCCTATTTAGATCTTTTGCCCCTTTAAAATTGGTTTGTTTTGGGGGCACCTGGGTGGCTGTGTTGGTTTCAGCTCTTGGTTTCAGCTCCAGTTGTGATCTCAGGCCCGTGATCCTCAGGGTCATGGGATCAAACCCCATGGTGGGCTCTGTGCTCAGCCTGGGAGTCTGCTTGGGATTTTCTCTCTCCCCCTCTGTCCCATTCTCCACTCCCCCCCCCCCCCCCGGCTTGTGCTCTCAAATAAGTAAATTTAAAAAATATTTTAAAAATTGGGTTGTCTTTTTAATTATTGATTTATAGTAGTTCTTTTTTTTTTTTTTAAAGATTTTATTTATTTATTTATTTGAGAGAGAGAGAACACATGAGAGGGGATAGGGTCAGAGGACAAAGCAGACTCCCTGCCGAGCAGGGAGCCCGATGTGGGACTCAATCCCGGGACTCCAGGATCATGACCTGAGCCGAAGGCAGTCGCTTAACCAACTGAGCCACCCAGGCGCCCGATTTATAGTAGTTCTTTATATTCTTTAGGAATTCTATATATAAAATCGTTTCTGGATTTATGTATTGGAGGAAATATCTCCTGCTGGTCTGTGGCTTATCTTTTTGTTCTCAATGGTAACTTTTAGTGAACAGGAGTTTCTTATTTTAATGTAGTCCAGCTTATTTTTTTAAAGATTTTATTTATTTATTTGACAGAGAGAGAGAGAGCACAAGTAGGCAGAGTGGCAGGCAGAGGGAGAGGGAGAAGCAGGCTCTCCACTGAGCAGGGAGCCGGACGTGGGGCTTCCCAGGACCCCAGGATCATGACCTGAGCCGAAGGCAGCCACTTAACTGACTGAGCCACCCAGGCGCCCCAGCTTATTTTTTTTATAGTATGTTAGTAGCTTTTAATAGCTTAGTAGCTTTAGTTTTTAGCTTTAGTCTTCTGAATATTAATTAAAAAAAAATCATTGCCTACAGAAAATCATAAAGATAGTCTCTTATATTTTTTTCTTGAAGGTTTATAGTTTTACCTTTCACTTTTAGATCACTTTTTGTGATCTATCTTGAGTTAATTTTCATTTGTGGTATGAAATTGAGGTCAAGGTTTATTGTTTCTTCATTGTTTTCCAAGGTTCATGTTTTTCCAGTACTCTAGCTCCATTAATTGAAAAGATTGTCTTTTCCCTCACATATTTGCAATGATGTCTTTTTCGTAAGCTGAGTGGCTATATATGTGTGCATTTATTTTTAGACTTTGCTTCATTGGTCTTTTTTGTCCTTCCTTTGACCGTTGTCATACCATCACATAGTAAATCTTGCAATCTGGTTGTGTAAGTACTTCAAGTTTGTTCTTAAAAATGGAACTTGGCTACTCTGGGATCTTTGCATTTCCATATAAATTTTAGGGTCAGTTTGTTAATTACCACCAAAAAGCTTGCTGGGATTGGGATTGGGATTGCATTGCACCTACAGATTAATTAGGGGAGAATTGGCATCAAAATAATACTGAGTTTTGCAAACTGAACTGTGGTCTATATCTCCATTTATTTACATCATGACGTATTTTTCTCATTTTTAAATTTATTTCATTGGGGAGTGTATGTGTTATGAGTGCTGTGTATTGTGTAAGACCGATGAATCACAGACCTGTACCCCTGAAACAAATAATACATTATATGTTAGTAATAAAAAAAAGAAAAAGAATTTATGATTTTATTAGTCTTTTTTTTTCTTTTTCTATTGAAGTATAATGAACATGCCACATTAGTTTCAGATATACAATATAATGATATAACAATTCTATAACTTATTCAGTGTTCATCAAGATAATTGTCCTCTTGAGCCCTTTATCTATTTCACCCCTACCCCCAGCACACCTCCCCTCTGGCAACCACTAGTACTAGTTCTCTATTTAAGAGTGTTTTGTGTCCAGCTGCCTGGGTGGCTCAGTCGTTAAGCGTCTGCCTTCGGCTCTGGTCATGATCCCAGGGTCCTGGGATCGAGCCCTGCATTGGGCTCCCTGCTAGGCCTCCCGGCCTGCTTCTCCCTCTCCCACTCCCCCTGCTTTTGTTCCCTCTCTTACTGTCTCTCTGTCAAATAAATAAAAAAAATAAAAAAAAAAGTTTTGTGTCTCTTTTTTTCTTTGTTTACTTTGTTTCTTAAATTCCCTATATGAGTGGAATCATATGGTATTTGTCTTTTTTTTTTTTTAAAGATTTTATTTATTTATTTGAGACAGAGAGAATGAGAGACAGAGAACACGAGAGGGGGGAGGGTCAGAGGGAGAAGCAGACTCCCCGCCGAGCAGGGAGCCCGATGCGGGACTCGATCCCGGGACTCCAGGATCATGACCTGAGCCGAAGGCAGTCGCTTAACCAACTGAGCCACCCAGGCGCCCCTGGTATTTGTCTTTGACTGGCTTATTTCACTTAGCATTTTACCCTCTAGGTCCATTCATGTTGTTGCAAATGGCAAGATCTCATTCTTTTTTAAAGATTTTATTTATTTATTTGACAGAGAGATAGCAAGAGCAGGAACACAAGCAGGGGGAGTATTGTATATATTGTGTGTGTGTATGTGTATATATATATATATATATATATATATACACATCGCATCTTCTTTATCCATTCATCTATGCATTCATCTATGAATAGGCATTTCTGTTGCTTCCATATTCTTGGCTATTGTAAACAATGCTGCAACAAACATAGGGGTGCATGTATCTTTTTGAATTAGTGCTTTCATTTTCTTTGGATAAATACCCAGTAGTGGAATTACTGGATCATAGGATAATTCTATTTTTAATTTTTTGAGGAACCTCCATACTGTTTTCCACAGTGGCTCCCCCAGTTTGCATTCCCACTAACATTGTACAAGGGTTCCTTTTTCTCCACATCCTTGCCAACACCTGTTGTTTCTTGTGTTTTTGATTTTAGCAATTTTGACAGGTGTGAGGTGATATCTCATTGTGGTTTTGATTTGTATTTCCCTGGTGATTAGTGATGTTGAGCATCTTTTTATGTCATTTCTGGTCTTTAGTTTTCAATATATTTTACCCATCTTATATAAGACTTATTCATTATTTGATTTTATATTATCATATAATAAATGGTGTTTCCTAAATTTCATTTTCTATTTGTTTATTACCATGTAGAAATATAATAGAAAAGTCTTGAACTTATATCAGACAACCTTACTAAATTCACTTCTTTATTGTAGTTTTTTGTTTGTAGATTTCTTTGCATTTTCTGTATATAATCCTGTTAGCTATGAGTAAAGGCAATTTGACTTCTTTCTGATCTTTATACTTTATACCCACCCTTTTATTACCTATATTGGCTAGAACCTCCAATATAATGGTGAGTAGAAATGATGATAGTGGACAGTCTCATTTTTTCCCCAACCTCAGGGGAAGGTATTCAGTATTTTACCATTATGATTGATGTTAACTGTAGGTGGTGTGTGTGTATGTCGTGTTTGTTGCTTGCTTGCTTGTTTGTTTTGGGGTTTTTTTGGTCATAGATACCTTTTATCATTTTAAGGAATTTATGTTCTATTCCCAGACTGCTGAGAGGTTTTTTAAATGAGGAATTAGTGTTAAATTTTATCACTTTTTCTGCATCTGTTGAGATGATCCTGGGATTTCTCTTTTTTATTTTGTGTATGCAGTGATTTACTTTGGTTTCTGAATGTTGAGCCAACATTGTATTCTTAGAGTAAACCCTACTTGGTCATATATATTTACGCTCTATATATGTTTTAGTATTTACCTTGCAAAATTATTATTTTTTGAATTTTCACCTATGTTTATGAGAGGTGTTGGTCTGTAATTTTCTTTTCTCATAATGTCCATGTCAGGTGTTGGTAATAGGATTATGATGGCCTCATACAAAGACTTCATGTTTCCTTTTTCACTGTTTGCTGAAAAAATTGTTTTAGATTGGTTTTCTGCTACTTTTAGCCTGTATGATCATTTATTTTTCCTCCCTTTTATAAAGCTTGTGAAGTAGTCCTCAAAACAGGGTTGTGGTTGTCTTCCTTTATAGTTGAGGAAACAAGCTTAGAGAAAGTAAGCAGGGTTAGGCAGCTGGTATTTACTGAACTGGTATTAAAAACCAGTTCTGCCTTACTTCAAAGCCCATGCAGCACAGTGCACCTGGAGGAAAATGACTGACCCAAGTCTTCATAGGTAGGTCTTAAGAAATACCAGGAGTTCTTTTGAAAACCTCTTTTGAAAACTTAACTTTCTGCTCGTCTGAGAGTCACACTAATGGTGCCTGCGTCTTAGCTGTTTGTGAGGGTTGTGGCTTAAAGGAGCTAAGCTTTATAATTCTCTGTTGGCTCTGTCAAATGAAAAGTCCATCCATTCCAAAACTGAACAAATCAGTTTTATTTCTCTGTGGGAACAAATGGTTACTTGGAATTTACTGGAATTCCTCTTTTTCCAAATCCACATAGTCCTGGCAGAAATTCTTTGGCTTTGTAGAAGTTCAGATATTTCCAACCTTGACTTTTTCTAGCATATGATAGGTTAAGAGTCAGCTCACCCTATGCAGACAGGTCCAAGGATACGGGGAAAAGCTTCATACAAGGGAAATACAAGGTGATTTTTAAGACTTATATAATACTTTATATATCCCCAAGTTCAGTCATTCTCATCAAAGAGCCTTTCTTATAAAGAGAAATTTTAACTTTTATCTCATGTGAAAGCATCTTTCTGTTAAATGATATAAAATACATGAAAAGGTATACCTTGTTTGTTGATTACTAAAGACTTCAGATTTTCAATTAACTATTTACTAATGACTTCTCATTCTGTAACTATTTACATTTTATTTTTACAATTATATTGGAAATGTTTGACTCCTTTATGAGTTCTCAGCAAGTTATAATGTTGTTTAATCACTAAAGTTTATACTGTGCCAATCGCATCATTTTATTTCTTCATATGAAAGACTCAGTAAGTTTGTCTCATTTCCAGTCAACTTAGTGAGAAAGTCTGGCTCCCTTTGAAGCATTTTTAAAGCATAAAGTGTTATTTAGTGAAACCTACAAAAGAATAGTATTAGAGAAGGTAGTTCCTTTTAGGAGAAAAATGTTCTATGTTAATAAGATCTCAGTACTTTACAGCTGTAAACTTTTTCAAGAGACCATTTAATCCTTCTAGTACTTGTGATATTCCTATCTCAAGGAGATTATTTTCCTGAGAAATACAGCATTTACTGCTTTCTAAAAATTTTTTATTAATTATGGATGCCTCCAACAACAGAGATATAAATTTAGTTTAAAGGAATAGCTGTTATTTTTAGCCTTGTCACCTTAAAAATTTAATTGAAGTATTGACCTACCGGTTCTTTTCCTTCTCTTTAGTTCTGCTGGTAATAGTAGACTGTTACTCTCTTTGCATGCTATAGATCTGTTATGTGGACTCTAATATTTACTAAGGCTGTTTATTAGTGTGAGAATTAAGGATTTCATTTTGATTTTTATATAAAGCTAAACACGGATCAGCTTGAGAGTTACTTATTTGTGCTGGATAATAAAAGTTTTGGAGGTTCAGTATTTCAATAGAATTGGAAACATTTGCTTTAGAAGTTGTATTAAAATTCTGAGATAGAAGAAGTTGATTGATTTTAGTACAATAATGCTGTGAAATGAAAAATAAAAAATTATCAAGGTAAGCTGCCAAAAACAACTATTTAATAAGGAATATTAATGTTGAATTACTTATGAACTGAAAGCTCTAATTTTTTGCCCAAGATTAATATCATAGTACAGTGCTTTCAAAACTACCCTAGAGAAGGCTTGCCAGTTTTTCCCATTTTTAGGGTATTATTTCTTAAAATATTTGGTGAATTTAAAAAAAAAAAGATTCCTGAAATTCCTGAAGTTTTACCTCTCTATGGTCTCGCTTCTAATGTTCAAGTGATACTCTTGCTAGTAAGATCTCCTAATAAGAGTGAATTTATTCTCCTGTTGTAGACGTTCTGATATCATTATTTCATTTTCTGTGTTTTATCGTGGTTCAGTTATTTAATGGGAACCTGACACTGTGAAAGGGCAAAAGGTTAGCTGGAAGAGAGGAGAGATGAAACTGAAACTAGAAGTGGTTAAATATACACTAGTCAGTTATCAGTTACTCTTTGCATAGTATCTGCAGTATCCATGGTCAGTTTTAAATTGGTACTGGCATTTCCTTGTTTTTCAGGAGTGCGGCTTAGAGAATCCCCTTTGGTCATTCATTAACAGATCCGAACGCCTATTTTGTACATTTCTGTGAACAGCCAGGTCATCGATTGTCCTCAAGTGATAGGAATCAATTTTAATATTAATGTTATAAAATATAAAGAACTTAATCTTCCCCACTGGTTTTGTTTTGTGTATTTTAATGACAAAAATAAATGAATTTATTAATATCCTAGTTCTCTCCCATCGGCATGAATTAATCAGTTTAGCTGTTTCTCCTGTTAGCATTTTCTTATGTTTTACTAAATGAGAAGGCTAAAACAAGTAGTAGAAATTACCTACATTGCAGTTATCTCTGGATTCCAGTTACTTACACCATCTCTTTACAGCTAATAATCAAAAATAGTTTCAAAAGCCCAAAAAGTTTTAATATAAAAATTCTGTTTGATTTTTGGCATGATTTTATTTCTTTCAAAGTAACACATGCACACAGTTAAAAATCAAATGGTACTAAAAGACTTAAAATGAAAATTCCATTCCCCTTTCTAGTTTTTCCTCCCTACACTCTAGCCTTGCTCTGCAGACATAATCACTGCTAATTCTTTTCACTGTTTATTATGGTGTTTATCTGTATAATTTAAAATAATCTGCCTCTCTGCCAGTATGTTGGCTTCAGCAGTTCTTGTGATTGAGAGTTTAGGTTTCTTAGAATCCTGTCCTTCCACTCTTGTTCCATTCTCTTACTGGAGCTATGTCACAATTTTAAAACCTGTTTTTGGTGTTTGTATGCTTTGATTATGGAACTAGTGTTTACTATTGAAGTAAGTAGTCTTTTTTCTTTTTTCTTTTTTTTTTTTTTAAACAACCAGTGTTACTGTTAAAGAGGTCAAAGCTCTTCTGATTTCCCTCCGGAAGCATTTAGGATTTTCTTTACCCTATTTTGTGGTGGTGTGTCTTGGTATGGTCTTTTTTCAATCATGTGCTGAATTCGATGGGTCTTTTGACTTAGAAGATTCATGCATTTTAATTTTGGGAAACTCTCCTGTGGTTTCTGGTACTTTCTTCTTTTCCCTTTTTTCAGTTCCTCCTTTCTGGACTTCCTATTAGTTGGACAGTATATCTTCTAGATTGACATTGTATCTCCTAGATTAATTGCTTAATTAAAAAAAATTTTTTTCCCTCCCAGGCGCCTGGATGGCTCAGTTGGTTAAGCTCTCTGTTCAGTGGACAGCTTGTTTCTCCCTCTCCCTTTGCCCCTCCGCCCCGCTTGTGCTCTCTCTCTCTCTTTCTGTCAAATAAATAAAACTTAAAAAAATTTTTTTTCTTCCCAGAGTCTACCTCTTAGGCTTTTTTTTTTCTAGTTGTCCTTTACTTCATCTTCTACTGAATTAAAAAATGTTTGTTACCATAGTTTATTTTTTCAAAGGAATTTCTTGTTCTCTGTTCCTATTTTAATATTATGTTTTTGCTTCATGGAATAAATATCTACTCTTACCTCTCTGAGATTATTAATAACAGTTTGATTTTGTTTTTGTTTTTCTCCCATTTCTTAATTTCTTGTGGCTCATTTTGATCTTTGGCTTTCTATTAGTCTTCTCCAAAGCATACTTGTAAATACTTTGATTTAGTTAATTTGGGAGATGATTCCAGGAATTATAATGAGAGAATAGGGAAGTAAGAAAGAGAGGAAATCTAATAAAGTGTATTGATTGAATGGCTTTCTTCTGTGGGCAGGTGAGGTTCAGTATTACTGGAGACCCTCAGAAGGACTTTAGAACTGTGCTATCTAGTACTAACTACTAACCACATATGGTTATTTAAATTTAAATAAACTAAGGGCACCTGGGTGGCTTAGTCAGTTAAGCATCCAACTCTTGATTTCAACTCAGGTCACCATCTCAGGTCTTGAGATCCAGCCCCACGTGGGGCTCCACACTCAGCGGGGAGTCTGCTTGTCCTTCTATCTGTGCCCCTCCCCTTGTGCTCTCTCTCTCTCTCAAATAAATAAATAAATAAATAAATAAAATCTTAAAAAAAATTCTCTCCTTTTCCCTCTGCCTCTCCCCGCCTCTCTAAAAACAATAAGTAAATTCAAATCAAATAAAATTAAAAATTCAGTTTTTAGTCACACAAGCCATATTTCAAGGGCTCAATAGCCACTTGTGGCTAGTGGCTACCATATTGGACAGTACAAATATAGAATATTTCTATACTGGTTAGAACATACCTCAGAATTTCAGCCCCACTGAGGTGTGGGAAAACTGAGCTCTTTATCTACCAGCCTCTTCCTTTACTGGTTAAAGGTTGCTCCTGGAGTTGTGAACTTCCTGTCACTTCTGACGGGCTTCTAATTGGATTGTACCAGTCTACTTGCTCTCTCACCTCTCTTTTTTTTTTTTTTTTTAAGATTTTATTTATTTATTTGACAGAGAGAGACACAGTGAGAGAGGGAACACAAGCAAGGGGAGTGGGAGAGGGAGAAGCAGGCTTCCCGCGGAGCAGGGAGCCTGATACGGGGCTCGATCCCAGGACCCTGGGATCATGACCTGGGCTGAAGGCAGACGCTTAACGACTGAGCCACCCAGGTGCCTCTCTCACCTCTTTTCTCCTGGGCACCTGCTGACACTAAATGCACAGTTTATCTAGTTGATTTTCACCAGTTTTAGGGAAGTAGTCACTTGATTGAATATGGTGGAGATAGTCTTTTATAAGCAAAAATAATGTAGATTTTCTACCAAATGCACCAGATTTCCAAAATTCTTTCCCAAAATTCTTCGGCAATTGCTATTTTTAAGTTCTGTCTTTGGAGGGTTCTGTGGAGTAAATTGATTTTCTTATTCAAATCCCTTACTCTAGGCATTTAGGTTTCAATCTTCTGGGACCTACAAATTACCACCCCTTTAGAACTTAAGAAAAAAATTATGATATGCAGTAGACTTTTGAACAGCATGGGGGTTAGGGACATCAACTCACCTGTGTAGTTGAAAATGCATGTATAACTTCTGACTCCCCCCAAATTTAACTACTAATAGCCTTCTGTTGACCACAAGCCTTGCCAATAACTTAAACAGCTAATTAACACATACTTTGTATGTTATATGTATAATGTACTGTGTTCTTACACTAAAGTAATTTAGAGAAAATAAAACATTATTAAGAATATCATAAGGAAGACAAAATACATTTATAGTCCTGTATATTTATTGAAAAACATCCATGTACAAGTGGGCCTTCACAGTTCAAACATATGGAAAAGCATGAAGAAATATATACTTGTAATTCTTATTATACTGGGATAATCTCAGGTCGGTGGTGATCATTGTCTTTTTTTTTAAATGCCCAGAATCTTTCATTTGATTAAATTTCAGGAGACTTGCCACCACTCATTGATAGCAAGGCTGGTAGTGTATTGTTTTTTCTCCTCTACTTTGCTGTGTTTAGTTTGCTAATATTTTATTGAGAATTTTGTCTCTATTTGCATAAGAGATCTTGGCATATAATGTTCTTTTCTTATAATATCTATTCTCATTTTAATGTTAAGGTAATACTAGACTTGGGGGGGGCACCTGGGTGGCTCAGTCGTTGGGTGTCTGCCTTCGGCTCAGGTCATGATCCCAGGGTCCTGGGATCGAGTCCCACATAGGGCTCCCTGCTCGGCGGGAGGCCTGCTTCTCCCTCTCCCACTCCCCCTGCTTGTGTTCCTGCTCTTGCTTTCTCTCTCTCTGTCAAATAAATAAATAAAATCTTAAAAAAAATTTAAAAAAAAAAAAACTAGACTTAGGAAAAAAAGCCAGTGAGTGTTACCTCTTTTTCTGTTATCTGGAATACTTTGTACAAAACTGGGATTAGTTATTCCATAAATGCTTAGCTGAACAATGCAGTTTAGGCCTATTTATATTTGTTTGTGTGTATGTCACACTCCTTTGTTCTAATATTATTTTTCCTAAAGTACATTTAAAAAAATAGTTCTTTTAGTTATGATCTGCTAGTAGTAAGCTCTTTTTGTATGTTTGACAGTTTCTTCAAAACGTTCTTGAGGCATGCCTGGCTGACTCAGTCTGTGAAGCGTCTGCCTTCAGCTCAGGTCATGATCCCAGGGTCCTGGGATCAAGTCCTGCATTGGGCTCCCTGCTCAGCGGGGAGCTTGCTTCTCCCTCTGCCTACTGCTCCCCCTGCTTGCGTGCTCCCTCTCTCCCCCTGGCAAATAAACAAAATCTTAAAAAAAAAAACAAAACAAAACCACACACTCTGGAATGACAGTTTAGCTAGGTATTGAATTCTAGATTGACAGGTTTTTTCCCCCTCTTGAGCTCCCCCCCGCCTTCTTCTTCAAATATCTTCTGAAAAATTTCCAAATTTCTTCTTTCTAATGTTTGGCATGATGATCAGGTGGCTTGCTATTTAGTTTGAGTCTTACTTAAATATTAGGTCTTTAGATCTATAAAATGGCAACTAATTTTTAAATAATATCCCAATTTCTAGTTAGATACCAGCAATATTTATGACAAGAAGCATTTTATAATCTCAGATATCTTTAATTTTAATGGCAAGAATTTTTTCAAAAAGTTGAACCAGCATTTCTGAATCATGACTCTGAATTAGAACCTATTGACTTAATGGGTTTGGAATAGGCGTCCAGGCCTGGATTATCTTTCAACGTGCCCCAGATAATTCTGATATAGAGACAAGGATTAAGAAGTACTGAGCTACTGGGGTGCCTGGGTGGCTTAGTTGTTAAGCGTCTGCCTTCGGCTCAGGTCATGATCCCAGGGTCCTGGGATCGAGCCCCACATTGGGCTCCCTGCTCAATGGGAAGCCTGCTTCTCCCTCTCCCACTCCCCTGCTTGTGTTCCCTCTCTCGCTGTCTCTTTCTCTGTCAAATAAATAAATAAAATCTTTAAAAAAAAACCAAACAAACGAAGTACTCAACTACAAATTGATCTGAACGTTCAGTGAAATTCTAATATAAATTTCAGTGTCTTTTTTTTTTAAAGGAATTAAACTTATATGGAAAGACAAATTAATAGTCAAAGCAATAAAGAAAAAACATAGTTGGACTTAGTGCTACCAGATTTTAAAGTTTACTTAAATACAGCATGGTAGTACTGATAGGATAAACATAGTCGGTCAGTGGAATAGAATTGAGTGTCCAGAAACAGATCCACACATATAAGGTCAGTTGGTTTTTGGCAAAGGTACCAAGGCAGTTCAAAGGAGGAAGGTACAGTCTTTTCAAATGTGCTAGAACAACTGGATAATGTGTATGGAAAACAAGTAAACACTGACTCTCATACCATACACAAAAAATGGGTTATAGACTAAAATTTAAAAATAAAAAACTGTAAGGCATTTAGAAGAAAACAGTGAACATGAAAAATACAAACCATGAAAAAAAATTAACTGGATTTCATCAAAATGAGTTCTTTGGTATCTATCAGTAAGAAAATGGAAAGGTAATCTCTGGCATGGGAAAAATATTCATGATACATATATCTGACAAATGACTTCTATCCAGAACATTTAAAGAACTCTTACAACTCAATAAAAAGAAAAATGATCCGGTTAAAATTAGGCAAGAGATTTGAATGTTGCTGGTAAGAGTGTAAAATGGTACATACCCATGGAAAATATTTTGGCAGTTTAGTATATGATCTTTGATTCTTTCACTAGGTATTTACCAAAGAGAAATTAAAACATATATAATTTTAAAAAATTGTTCATACATGTTTATAACACTTTTGTTCATAATAGCCCTAAATTAGAAACAACCCAAATGTTCATCATAGGTGCATGAGTAAACCAGTTGTGGAGTATATTTCTTTATGTAATACTAGTCATTAATAAAAAGGAATAAACTTTGAATACACACAACAACATGAGTGAATCTCAAAACATTAACAGAATCATCATGCTTAATGGGAGAAGCCATATACAAAATAGTAAATGCTATATAATTCAATTTATTATATTATATTCTAGAAAATGAAAACTAATTTAAAGTGTCAAAAAGCAGATTGTTATTGGGGCTAGTGGTAAAGAGAATTGTCTGCAGAGGAGTGTGAAAGAATTTTTGTTTGTAATGCACATGTTTTGTACCTTAATTTTGGTGTTGGTTATATAGTAATAGTTGTCAAAAATTACCATATTGCCCAATTTTAAATGGTAAATTTTACTTCAGTAAATTTGATTTTAGAAAAAGGAACACTGGATTAGAATCCCCTGTTCTTGACCAATTACTGTAGTATATAATTATGTGTCCTTTTAATAAGCTTTTACTTATTACTTTAATATTATGGGTATACACTAAAAGTTTATTATTATTAAATTGTTATAATAAAATACAATTATAGAATCAAAATTGCATTTCAAGAAGAATTGTAACTGTTCCTTTTAACTTTGTGTGTTGGATGGGGTGTGAGTGTATGTAGTCTTTAACTATAGGATATCCCTCCTCCCCCGACCCTCCAAAAAAACAAACAAACAAACAAACACCAACTGAAGAATAGTAGCTTTATTTTCCGTAGTGCAGAATAGAGCAGGCAAAAGTAATTTTGAGAATGAAATTGTAGATTCTAGATTTGGTTGTGTGACTTTAAACCCATGATAGTGGTCAAACTACAATGTTTATGGTTGAATGTATGTTCACAGTGTATTTACCTTGTATTTCCTGTTTATGGTTGAATGTGTATTTACAGTGGAGAAAGTATATATGGTCTTCTCTCTTTTAAAATAAAATATTTTAACCTTTAATTGAATGTTGATATAGCATGAATGTTAAGCATATGTTACAATTACACCCTGTTGTATATTACTGGGAATATCTTTTATTATATAACAAGGTGAAAAGACTGTATACACTCTTTAAAAATGTGGATAATAGGGGCGCCTGGGTGCCTCAGTCGTTAAGCGTCTGCCTTCGGCTCAGGTCATCATCCCAGGGTGCTGGGATCGAGCCCCACATCAGGCTCCCTGCTCCGCGGGAAGCCTGCTTCTCCCTCCCCCACCCCCCTGCTTGTGTTCCCTCTCTCGCTGTCTCTCTGTCAGATAAATAAATAAAATCTTTTAAAAAAAAATGTGGATAATAGGTATTTCTAGATCTTTAATGTGAGCCTACTAGTGACAAAAAAGTTTAACCACTGTTTTGTATATGTTGAATTAACTCCTGAACAAAATAAGATTCAATGAGCATGTTGTTAGACTGTTGGAGTGATTGGACTCAGATGAGGAAGTGTTGAGTCAGGCACTCCAGGACTTTGGCTATTGCCCTGGAAACTGTTTGCATCAAACTTGCTAACAATAACCTCCTCCCTCCTTCTCTTCCTTTTCCCCCTCCCTTCCTCCCTTTCTTCCTTCCTCTCCTCCTCTCCCTGCTATCTTTTTGATGATGGCAGTACAAGTTAAATTTGTATACTCATCTAGACTCATGCTTGTGTAAATAAAATTTATTTTTTAAAGATTTTATTTATTTACTCAAGAGAGGCAGAGAGAACACAAGTAGGGGAGGGGCCAAGGGAGAGGACCAAGCAGACTCCCCACTGAGAGCAGAGCCCCAGGGGCTGGATCCCAGGACGCTGAGAGCATGACCTAAGCTGAAGTTAGACACTTAACTGACTGAGCCACCCAGATACCCCTTGTGTAAATAAATTTTTTTAAAAATTGAGTTGAATGAGGGGCGCCTGGGTGGCTCAGTCGTTAAGCGTCTGCCTTCGGCTCAGGTCGTGATCCTAGGGTCCTGGGATCAAGCCCCGTATCAGGCTCCCTGCTCCACGGGAAGCCTGCTTCTCCCTCTCCCACTCCCCCTGCTTGTGTTCCCTCTTGCTGTGTCTTTCTCTGTCAAATAAATAAATAAAATAAAATAAAATAATTGAGTTGAATGAAGAAAGCATATCAAAACTGTAATTTTAAGTGGACTTTATTATACAGTACTAGATTAATTTTTTTTTTTAAGATTTTATTTATTTACTTGACAAAGAGAGAGAGTTAGTGAGAGCAGGAACACAAGCAGGGCGAGTGGGAGAGGGAGAAGCAGGCTTCCCGCAGAGCAGGGAGCCCGATGCGGGGCTTGACCCCAGGACCCTGGGATCATGACCTGAGCCGAAGGCAGACGCTTAACAACTGAGCCACCCAGGAGCCCTAGATTAATTTTTTAAAGTATTACATTTTCTTGGCATCTATAATTCAGTTAAGGTAGAGTGAAATTTGCTGTTTACTGAGGTAACTTGGGTAAATTAAGTTCTCTGTTTCTCAGTTTTCTCCTTTGTAAAGTGGCAATGATAACAGTACCATAACTCCTAGTGGTGTTGTAAGGATTAGATAAAATTTGTTTCTCATCCGATTATGACTATTTTTATAAATGTGTTCTAAGCAATATAATGTGTTTTAAAGAAAAATACTGATGATATGCCATTTTCAAAGAAACGAAAAGATGTTTATTGTAAATTTTAGATCATATATATGATTGAATTTTAAAAATTGTGTATGTTGCCAACATATTAGGTTCATGTAATAATGTTATACATAAGTGCAATATTCATTCATTTTTAGAGTTTTTGGCCAATTTCATAGATTTCAAAGTAGCTGTAAAGATACAGTTTTCATATATATACATACATTAGCATCTTTGTGAATGCGATATTAGAATATATCTCAGACATCTGACAGCATGTAATGACAAGATTGATTTCTCCCTTATTGAGTCACCTAGCAAATACTGAGTACCTGCTGTATATCAGATGCTGGGGATACCACAGTGAATAAGACTGTGACGATCCCTGCTGTCATGGAACTTAGATTTCATTGTTGAAGGAGATACCGGAAAGAGTGATTGGAGAAGACAACACAAAAGAGGGGGATAACTTGAGATAGTGATAAGTCCTGAGAAGAAAATAAAACAGGTTGATAGGAAGGAATGGAAGGACTACTGTAACTTACATGGCTATAGAAGGCCTTTGTAAGAAGATGTTTGATCTGAGACTTAAGTGATGGGGACCCAGTCTACTGAAGACCTGGGGATGGATTTTCCAGTCAACGGGAATAGAAGTGCAATTGCAGCATAGGACTGAGGAGCTTGGCGTATTTGATGAATATTGCTTCAGGGTAGTGACTGGGTGGAAGAGTAATAAGGGAGAAGGAGTGTGAAGACAGGCAGGCACTAATGTGTCACATGTAGCCCTGGGGATCATTCCTTACCGACCCTGTGAACCTTGATGCTACCAGCAAAGAGGAGAATGGAAAATAATGTGCTTGGTATTAACAGTGGGGCTTTTAGGAGACAAAATATCCAAGAAGGTTTTTACTGGGAATTTGGAAGTATATGAAAAGAAATGATCATTAATTTTATACGTTCTTGAATTAAACCAGGCTCGATTCCTGACTTCTCTTTAGGGAAATATCAAGTGTCAAAACGTGTTTTGAAAGCAGCAGAGGAGGTAATGGGCACACCACCCTCTCTTTTGCTCCTATTATCTATTTATTATATAATTAAGTAAATATATGCATATATACATGTATGAAGATGTGTATATGTGTTATATATGCATGTGTTATATACATCTTCATACATGTATATATGTGTATCTGGAGATGGATGTAGACATGTACATATAAATATTAGTAATTTTTCATGTTTTGTGAATACTGTTGCAGGATATGGAATTATCATTTATATAGAATGTGCAAACTATGAAGTTGATTAATAACTTTCTATTTTGGATTAATGTACTTGGAGGAATTGCATTAATCTTTTAGTTGCTGGAACATGTATTCTTTGTTTCACTCGGTAATTTATTTGAATATGCATTTTATTATGGAATAGATTGATTTAAGTTTTTCAAGATGAGTTTAACTTCTGTCCTGTGGGTATGTGATTTTTCTCTTTATGTTTCCTAGCCCACAATCCACAAGTCAACTGTGCGGAAATTTTGTGCCACTGATAATTAATAGAAAAAAAATATATGGGAAAACACTAGGCAAATGCCTACTATGTGTATGTATATAAAAATTGCTAGTTTCTCTTTCTGGATTGGACAATAGAATTGGAATATCAAAAGATATAGTTTAATGCTCTTCCTAGCAGGTGATAATTCCTTTTATTTCACTTTCAGTTGTGATAGCTAGTTCATCTCTGGTATCGTCACAAAGTTTTAAAAATTGTAAACAATTCATGCTTGTGGTTAGCAATTCAAATGCTAGAATGAGATGTAAAATGGAAAGTAAACGTTCCTGACCCTTGTAGCCTTATTTCCCAGAGATAAACCTTAACAGTTTTTTGGGTTTCCTTCCGGAAATGTTCTGTTTATGCAAGCTTATGTAAGGGTATGTGTGTGTGTGTGTGTGTGTGTATAAATTTACATATATAGAATATCTTCCTCTCCTTTCTCTTTTTGTACATACAGGTTCTGCAAAACTATTCTGCAGCATTTTTGTCACTTAATACATATTACATATAGCTTTCATAGTTCTGTCTTGTTCTTTATAATAGCTGCATAGTAGTCCATTGTGTGAATAAAATGTAATTTATTGATCTTGTTTCTTCTGTTGGTAAACATGTAGATTGTTTCCGGTTTCCTTGTAATGTTATATTTGCAGCTTGTATAAGTTTACCTGTGGGTATATGCCTTTAAGAGTTTTAAAGCAGTTGCCAAATTGTCTTTCAAAATAGGAGCAGTAGTTTATATGCCTTACAACTGTGCTCCAGTACTTTCCCCTTTATATTCTGTCTAATGCATGAAAAGAAAAACAGTTGACAGTAGGTAGGTAAATTTTAGTGATGATCAGGAAGTGTTTTTGGATATGATTAAAGTGTCAGTTATTTTCATTATTTTCTCTTAGGATCTTGGAGCACCTGTATATATACTTTACTTACATGGTAAAAGTTGAATTGTGCATTTTATCCCAAAGATGACAGCTACAGTGCTCAGCATAGTTGGTAGAAAACAAGTCATACAGGACATGAATAAGCTGAAGTGATTAAAATTAATATTTAAAAAAATATTTAGTTATATGCAAGCTAAAGTTCATGTAATTCAAATAACAATAAATACATTTTTAGACTTCTCAGGGTAGACTTTATCTGTCATTAAATAATAGTTAATATCAATTTAAAATGAATTATTAAAATGGATTTAAATTTTGTAGCCGTCATAGTACTGATTGGATCAGGTAAGAATCATCAATGGATGATAAATCTATAGGAAACTCTTAATGAGGAACAGGATATTTGAATGATTTTAAAGTGTTCCCTCACAGATTGTTTATTAGTGGGAAAGGAAAAAATAGTAAGCATACAGAGGAGAAATCAGGCAGCATCTTGATCCAGTGTCATGAAAATTAATATTAGCAGTAAGGGGTAGGTGGACACTGTGTGGTTCCAGATGTGATTCTCTAAGCAGTATTAATATTTCAACCAGGATTGAGTAATCTGAACCTAATTATGAAAAACATCAGACAAATCCAAAATGAGGAACATACTATTAAAAATAAAAAAGTTATTTATTTTTTTATTTTTTTTAAAGATTATTTATTTGAGAGAGCGAGAATGAGAGAGAGTACATGAGAGGGGGGGAGGGTCAGAGGGAGAAGCAGACTCCTCGCCGAGCAGGGAGCCTGATGCGGGACTCGATCCCGGGAATCCAGGATCATGACCTGAGCCGAAGGCAGTCGCTTAACCAACTGAGCCACCCAGGCGCCCCAAAAGTTATTTATTTTTGTTTTTATTTTTTTGAGAGAGTGCAAGCATGAGTGAAGGGGGGAGGGGCAGAGAGAGAGGGAGAGTGAGAATCTAAGCAGGTTCCACACCCAGTGCAGAGCCTGATGCAGTACTTGATTTCATGACCCTGAGATAATGACCTGAGCTGAAGTCAGGAGTCGGATGCTTAACTGAGCCACCCAGGCGTCCCAAAAGTTATATTCTTAAAAAAATCAGTGTCATGAAAGGCAGAGGGAAGATTTAGAAAGGTATCAGATTAAAGGAGACTAAAAGACATAACTAAATGTAATATCTGACTGCAGGAAAAACTATAGGGTATTATTGGATCAGTTGACAGAATTGGAACAGTATAGTAGATTTGTACAAGTATTTAGCAATGTTGGTATTCCTGAAGTTAATAACTGTAGTGTAGTTACATAAGAGAATATTCTATTCTAAGAAATTTACACTCTAGAATTTAAGGATAAAAAGCATCATATAAGCAGTATTCTCTTAAAAAGTTCCACGGGGAATATATATATGTAGAAAGTGTGCACAAAAGAGTGCATAAATGATAAGGCAAATAGGACAAAATGTTAACAATAGATGAGTCTGGGTAAAGGACATACAGGGCTTCTAGGCACTAATCTTATTTTTGCACAACTCTTTTGTAAGTTTGAAATTATGTTCAAGTTAAATCTTAAAAAATAGATTAAAGGGAGCCTGGGTGTCTCAGTTGGTTAAGCGACTGCCTTCGGTTAGGGTCATGATCCCAGAGTCCCAGGATTGAGTCCTGCGTCAGGCTCCCTGCTCAGCGGGAAGTCTGCTTCTCCCTCTGACCCTCTCCCCTCTCATGCTGTCTCTCTCAAATAAATAAATAAAATCTTTCTTTTTTTTTTTTAAGATTCTATTTATTTATTTGACAGAGAGAGACACAGCGAGAGAGGGAACACAAGCGGTGGGAGGGTGGCAGAGGTAGAAGCAGGCCTCCTGTGGAGCAGGGAGCCCGATGTAGGGCTTGATCCCAGGACCTTGGGATCATGACCTGAGCCGAAGGCAGACACCCAACGACTGAGCCACCCAGGCGCCCCAATAAAGTATTTAAAAAAATAGATTAAAGTTTTTTTTTATGTTTGTAAAGATGACTTTCAAGAGCTGTTTATAAAAACAAAGATTTTTGATCAGTAGTATTTTATTATGTATTAAATAGGGAGGAATAATTCCAAAATGTAGCTAAATCTCATTAAGTCAGAAATACTAATTCTTTGTCGAGGAATTTCTCATGCAGAACAACAATGGCTGCTATAATTAGCAGGTGTTAAATATTGGGTTGCAAAGTAAATATTTTTAAGAATCTTTAGCTGGGAAGGATTAGTGTGGGCTGGATGTAAGGATCCTGAAGAAGTTAGTGTAGTAGTATTGGAGATGAGGTGAGAGAGAGAAATGGAAGTGGAATGGATAGAGGAGAATGCAGAGTTGGAGAAAGTGAATTTGGAAGTTATCCATTGGAACCACTGTAGAGCAGTGGTTCCAATCTTTTCCTCCCAGAGGTCACTTATTATATCTCGTTGATTTTTTTTTTAAAGATTTTATTTATTTATTTGAGAGAGAGAGCACGTGCAAGAGAGAGCTCAAGCGGGTGGGGCAGGGGAAGAGGGAGAGGGAGAAGCAGCTCGCGCTGAGCAGGGAGCCCAACATGGGGCTCCATCCCAGGACCCTGAGATCATGACCTGAGCCGAAGGCAGACCCTTAACTGACTGAGCCACCCAGGCGCCCCATATATCTCACTGATTTTTAACATGTGCTTTTTTCTCTTCACATTTTAAAACCACTGAAGTGTGGATGTGCCTTACAATCAATGACATCTGACTATCAGTGTCAGCGTGTGTAGGACTGCCAACCACACTAACTCACTGACTCCATCTTTTTCTTCATCATCCTCCACCCCTTCCTGCAAGGGCCTCTCTCAGGACGACGTGTCTCAGGCCTCTTGGAGGTTAATGTGTGCCCTGCCCCGAATGTGAGAAGGCTTGCTCTGATCCTCCTGAAGTGGAGCACAGAAGGCACCACTTGAGGTAACTGGTGGAGATCTTCTGGTGCACAGATGATGGCACTTTAGGTAACTGCCTTATGACCTCACCACCACACCCCTGGCTCTGTAAAAGCTGGGGATTAAGGTCTGGATTTGACAGGGGATGTGGTTGGAGAATGGCTGCAGAGTGCCCTGTCAGCTCCCCCTGTCAGTAAGTTACCCTGAATAAAACTCTGTATAAGTGGTATAGAGTGGTTTGTGACATTTTTTGGTTTCAGAGTGCCTTCTCAGCCTGGAGGCTACTTTACTGACCATCCTCCATCTTGTAACAGTGTGGATTGAAATTAATTGTTTTTTTTAAAAGATTTTATTTATTTGGGCGCCTGGGTGGCTCAGTTGGTTAAGCGACTGCCTTCGGCTCAGGTCATGATCCTGGAGTCCCGGGATTGAGCCCCGCATCGGGCTCCCTGCTCGGCGGGGAGTCTGCTTCTCCCTCGGACCCTCCCCCCTCTCATGTGCTCTCTCTCTCTCTCATTCTCTCTCTCAAATAAATAAATAAATCTTTAAAAAAAAAAGATTTTATTTATTTGGCAGAGAGAGACAAAGCGAGAGAAGGAACACAAGCAGGGGGAGTGGGAGAGGGAGAAGCAGGGAGCCCAACGCGGGGCTCGATCCCAGGACCCTGGGATCACGACCTGAGCCAAAGGCAGGCGCTGAACGACTGAGCCACCCAGGCGCCCCTGAAGTTAATTCTTCCATAAATGTTGTGTGTTTGCTTCTGCCAGCAACCTGACGCCATTTTATTTTTTTTTAAGATTTTATTTATTATTTGAGAGAGAGAGAAAATGAGTGGGCAGAGGGAGAGGGTGAAGCTGACTCCCCACTGAGCAGGGAGCCCAACATAGGGCTCCATCCCAGGACCCAGGGATCATGACCCTAGCCAAAGGCAGATGCTTAATCGACTGAGCCACCCAGGTGCCCCAACGTGAGGCTGTTTTAAATTAAATTTTGTGGTTCATTTTTTCCGTACTAGTAGTATGAATTCAGAGTACAACTCTGTGTAAGTTCTCAGTGGTGGTTCAACTTTGGAGGGGAGATACCCCCGTTCCACTCGTTCAAGGTTGAGAAGACAAGTTTCTGTGTTGTTGCTTTCCATGTACAGTTGACCCTTGAACAGTGCGGGGGTTGGGGGCACCAACCCACCTCACAGGCCAAGATCCGTGTATAAGTTGTGATTCCCTCAAAGCTTAACTGCTGATAGCCTACTGTTGACTGGAAACCTTACCAAGTCCTTAAATGGTCGATTAACACACATTTTATATGTTGTGTGTATTATATACTGTATTCTTACAATAAAGGGACCCAGGGGAATCCTTCTAAAGGTAAATCAACACCCTGCATTTATAGTTCAAATCCCCTTAAGCCATTTGTCTTGGCAAGAGGTTGCAGTGTGAAGTCATGGTCCGTTTTTGGTGTTGAGGAAATTTGGGATGACATTATAGAATTGATGAATGAACATACATAGGCCTTGGAGTTGGAACTGGTTTTGAATCTTCTGCTGCTTACCTTTGCAGGTTACTTAACCTTTCTGAACCTTAGTTCCCTCATCCAGAGAATGGATATGATCATACCATTCTGATGACATTATTGTGGGCCTACAACCAGACAGTATATGTAAAGGTGTAATGAGGCATCTAGTGCACGTGTGGTGCTGGATAGATGGTTGTTTTTTGTTTTTTGTTTTTTTGGTTGGTTATGAAAGTTGAGGTTTTTGGTTTCCCAGGATATCCCCTTCTACCTAATCCCTTTTGTTTTAGAAACATGTCGTGGTCACCCATTCCCCATTGCCGCCAAAGTGATGGGCACATTACTCATCTTGGCCAATCTAGGTTAATCTGAATTATAGATATAATGGGCATAGGGATAAAATGACATTTGCAGTTATTTGTGGATTGAATCTTTACTGTCTCTACTTAAGAATCTCAGAGTGAGTAGGGCCTAATTGGTCTGAAGCTTAAGGGGTGACCCAGAATGTGGGCAAAAGGATCAGAAGGATGCTGAGTCTGTGTCCGCATTCTCAGCTGGTAAAAATGGTATTTGTGTTTTCCATTGGGATGGTCAGCCAGAGATCTTCACCTGGCCACATTCACATAAAAGTTTGCAATTTGATTAGGATTTGAGAACATGTTAGGGAAGGAAAAAAAATCCCATTGAAATCATCCTGGACACTGAATAGTGTGGTAGAAATGAATATAAGCTGAGAAGCCAAGAAAAAATGTAGTCATTCTTCCAAGTCTAAGGATAGCTATATCTAGACAATAGTGTATAAACTCCTACCATTTGTATTTGCTTTCATTTTTTGATGTACGTTTGTTTTTAAATTTTGCTCAAGATTGGAAAAGTGGTTTATGTGGGTATGTGAGAGATGTGTTTGTAAATTACGTGATAATTCTTGGGTGCCTGGGTGCCTCAGTCAGTTAAGCATCTGCCTTCAGCTCAGGTCATGATTCCAGGGTCCTGGATTCAAGCCCTGCATTGGGCTTCCTGCCTCAGGGGGGAGTCTGCTTCTCCTGTCTCTCAAATAAGTAAAATCTTTAAAAGATGATAATCCTGTAAATTGACTTAATTTTCTTTGTAAGTGGTTGCATGGGAGAATTGAATACAAGTCCTCCTACTAATGTCAGATTTAAATAATGCCTTAATATAATGTCTTAAATAATGAACTATCTGGTTATACTACAGATTGTCCCATGATTCCCATAACATATCTCATAAAGTTGTACAAAGAGGGAGATTGAGATTCTTTACTGTTAGACTCTTGGACTTATTTCATTTAGTATTTATTTTTAAAATTTGAATACCAGTTATATTCCAGACACTGTGATAAATACAGAGGATACAAGAAATAGTTTATGCCTTGGGCCAATTATATTCTCAGAGAGATTTAAAATCTCTTTTTTAAAATTTATTTGAGGGGCTCCTGGGTGGCTCAGTCAGTTAAGTGTCTGCCTTTGGCTCAGGTTGTGATCCCGGGGTCCTGGGATTGAGCCTCGCATCAGGCTCCCTGCTCAGCGGGGAGCCTGCTTCTCTTTCCTGCCCACTCCTGCTCACTCGTCTTGCTCATGCTCTCTCTTGCTCTCTCTTTGTCTCTCTCTCAAATAAATAAATAAAATCTAAAAAAATAATAAGTAAAGATTTATTTGAGAGAGAGAGTACAAGCAGGGGCGGGGGGAGAGGGAGAAGGAGACTCCCAGCTGATGCGGGGCTTGATCTGAGGACCCCTGGATCATGATCTGAGCCAAAAGCAGACACTTACCCAATTGAGCCACCCAGGTGCCCCAAGATTTAAAATCTTTACACAAGTATTTATTACTCAAAGCATTATATATTAAGCACATTTTGCTGAGTATAAGCTAAGTGTTTTAAGGTCTGAGAAGTGTCATTGAAGTCCATTTGGGGTGTGTGATTGATTTTATGTGTCAACTAGACTGGGCCATGGGGTGCCCAGATATTTGGTCAAGCATTATTCTGTGTGTTTCTAGGAGAGTATTTTTGGATGAGATCAGCATTTAAATAGGTAAATGGAGTAAAGCAAATTGTCCTCTCTATTGTGGGTGGGCCTCATCCAATCACTTGAAGGCCTGAATAGAACAAAAAGGATGACCCTTCTCCCAGTAAGAGACAATTCTTTCGTGCTTGACTGCCTTCAGACTGGGACATTAGCATTTTATCTGCAGACTCAAACTGAAACATCAGCTCTTCCTGGGCCTCAGGCTTTGCTGGTCGACAGACAGGAACTATACCATCAACTCTCCTAGTTCTCAGGCTTCCTACTCAGACTGGAACTAAACCGTCAGATCTCTTGGGTTTCCAGCTTGCTGACTCACCCTGCAGATCTTGGGATTTGCCAGCCTCCATAATTGTTGAACCAGTCCTTTATAATAAATATCTATTTTTTTAAAGATTTTATTTATTGGGGAGAGAGCAGCAGAGAAGCAAGGGGATGGAGAGAGACAAAGCAGACTCTGCAATGAGTGTGGAGCCTGATGTGGGGCTGCATCTCAGGACCCTGAGATCATGACCTGAGCCGAAATCAAGAGTCTGGTGCTCAACTGACTGTGCCACCCAGGCGCCTCTATAAGTATCTTTATATCTGTATATTTCCTCTTAATTCTGTTTCTCTGGAGAACCCTGACTAATATGGAGCAAGTCAGAAGGGTATCACGGAGGAGGTGGAATTAAACCACAGGCTAAACTCTTGTATAAGCAGGATTTCACTAGGTAAAGATGTTAAAGGAAAACTAGAGGCAGAGGAAATTGCATCTGTGATAGGGCAATCTCAAGTAGTATAATTTGACTTGGATTTTAGGGTTTTTCTACTGCTGTTTTGCATTTCAAAAAAGTTGTAGGAGAACAGTAGTTTTACCACAACCTTGCTACTACTGGATGGTAGTGGTATATATGTACTATCCTTTTTTTCTTTTTTTGGCTGTACCAAGTGGATTGATTATTGGATAAAGAGGAAAGCTACTTTCTCAGCATCCTAGTTAATCTTACCTGTGATCATTTTCATTACTTTGCCATGCTCTGGTTCCAGGGAAGGGATGGTTAGATGTAGAAAGACAGACTGTATAAATATGTGTAAGTGTGTGTATATGTGTGGGTATTGCTATTTGTCTTGGTCTCGGCACGTTGCAAAGTCAAGATGATTGTATTCTTCCTGTGGTCCCATTTTAAGTTTGCTTTTCTGTTTGTGGATCTAAGTTACAAAAAGGCAAAGGTTTATATAGCTTTGAAATTCATGTTTATTATTGAGCCCATGAAATATGGCTAGTGTGGCTCGTAATAGAACTTTTACTTTTATTTAATTTTAATTATATTTAAATTGCCACATATGACTAGTAGCCACTGTATGGGACGGCACGGTTCTAGAGTTCAGCAGTTTTGATGTCTTTCTAGCTCTTTGAAGTTTAGAAGGGCTGACCAAGCAGTATTTTCTTTCACGTATAGTAAATACATATTTAGAATAGAATATTATTTTAAATTTATTTAACTATGTTATTGGCAGTTGCCCAGTAAATGAATTTTGATTTTTGGCAGTTCTCTAGTAAAATCAGGTGTTAATTGATTTATTTATACTCTGCCTAACACCAAATATTGTATGTGAATGTTAGAAAACAATATATTGAGAATATGATTAGTAAAATAAAGATAAAAGAAAAAGAGCCATATAACAAAAGAATTAAGAATAAGGGCAGGAGAGGGAGAAAAATCTAGGAAAGTCTAGGTGGAGATAATTTGGCAAAAAATCTGTCTGAACCAGCTGTTAGGGAAAAAGGAGACCTCCAATAAAAAACAATACTTTTATATATAATAAACATGCTGTTTTTGTCAAGAGAGAAACTTTTTTCCCAAAGAAGAAACACAAGGACAAATTTATTGCAAATATTTTGTAAGGGATGTTGAATAGCATAAGGATGATACTGTTTTATAAAAGTTTTATAAATGATAGAGACATTTTCATCTTGTGTCCACATTAAACCTTGTTAGAAATTTGTGAAGACCAAAAGTCTGCCAACAGCCATGTGAGAGAACTTAACAAGTGGATCCTTTAGCCCTCATTGAATCTCAAGGTGGCTGAAGCCCCAGCTGACAGCTTGGCTGCATAACCTCTCTAGAGAACTTGAGCCAGAGGCATTCAGCTAAGCCACTTTCAGATTATTTACCCACAACTGTGAGATAAAAATGTTGTTTTAAGCTGCTACATTTTGGGGTAAGTTTTTCACACAGAAGGAGATAACTAATAAAATACTGTGTGTTTATTTTATGCTATGGGTTTTTTTTTCTTTCTTTCTTTCTTAGGATGAAGGTACTTGATAATTAAACTTTGAACAGAGTTTTCAAAATTTTAAAAATTATTTATGGAAGTACATTTACTACTTTATACAGTTGAAGGTATAATTATGAAACGGGCTGAAAATAGGTTAACTTTTACTAAGCCATCCTAAATGGCATCTGGCCATTTGAATGAATGAAAATAGCTAATAATAACAACTAACACATACTGAACTTTTTCTGTGTGTCAGAAACTGTGCTAAACATACTATGTACATCATCTTTAATCCTCATGAAATCCTATGAGGTACTTGAGGTTTTAACAGTTTAATTAACTTTCCTAAAGTTACACAGGCAGATGCATTCAGGACTGAAAGTCTTCATGCCAGTGTAGCCAGGGTACCATCTGCCATCAGATGACTTCTCCCATGCAGAAATCCATGCAGCAAACATCTAAAGAACTCTTAGATTTTGATAGATGCTGGAGATCCAGAGGTGAAGGTAGTGAGACAGTCTCTGCTCTCATGACACAGTCTTCTGAAGGAAATAGACATCCTAATAAGAATATTTTTACGAACTGAGGTGGGTGCTCTGAAGGTGAGTTTGTGAGACCGTTGAATAAAAGCAAGGTTGTGTTGCAGGTGAGTAATGGCATGTTTAGGAATTGAAAGAAGGCCAAATATGTTTGTAGCACAGGAAACAAAAAGGAAGAGTGGTGTGAGATGGGCCTGAAAAGATATACATGGGCTACATTGGCAAGGCCCTGGAGGGTGATGTTTTGTTCTTCCCCCTAAGGGGCCATGAGAAGCTATTGAAAAGTTTTGTGTAGTAGATGTTGAGGTGTTCTTTTTGAAAAGACTTTTGTAGCCAAAGCATGAAGCAATGAAGACAGTTCATTGTAGGGGTACCGGAGTGGCTGTGGGGAGACTATTAGGAAGCTGTTGCACAATCCCAACTAAAAGATGAACTAGGGTGATGGCAAAAGTCTTGTCAGAAGCAGAGAGAGAGGGGTGTCTGGCTAGTTCAGTCAGTGGAGCATGCGACTCGATCTCAGGCTGTGAGTTTGAGCCCCACACTGGGCATAGAGATTACTTAAAAATGAAAGAAGAAGAAACAGAGATATTCAAAAGATGTACAAGATAAAACCAACAGGACTTGGTGATAGATTGATTACCAGGGTTTGGGGGGAGGTGATAACAAGGATGATGAGAATATTTCCAGCTTGCCATCTGGATGAATTGGGGACAGGTTTGGTGGCAAAGCACACTATTAGTTCTTGAGCCGAATTTCAGATACCTTTGAGGTATCCATGGTGAAATCTTGAAATAGGTTGGATCTCAGAGAACTCTGGGCTGGAGATAAAAATGTCCAAAACGTGGGCAAATCGATGGAAATTTGAGAGCTAGTGAGACGAGAATAGGTTCTTGAAATTGAGGAGCTCTAATATCAGTTAGCCAAACTGAAGAGAATAACTTACAGAGCAGACAGTAAGAGGATTCTTTTAGTCATGTACTGATTCATTCAACAAATGTTTATCGAGTGCCTACTATGGGCCAGGCAATGTCATAGGACCCAGGGATCTAGCAGTGGACTAGACGGTCAAGGTCATAGAGCCTACATAAATAAAGTAATTTGGATAGGGGCAAGTGCTAGAAGGAAATAGGAAAGGAGTATGTGACAGCAACTGAGCTGGGAAAGACTAGAAGAGGAACAAGGTTTTTGATGAAAACAAGAATGTCCCTTTAGCCATGCGACTTCTGAGGTGTCGGGTAGCCAAGTGATGACTAGCGGCTATTGCATGCTAGTAAATAGCATTGCCATTCACCCCATTTGGCAGGCCAAAACTCCAGCAGTCATTGTTTATTCCTTTCTCCTTGGCTTTTATCCCACATTCAGTCCATTAACAACTCCTAACAACTTTATCTTTAGGATGCGAGCCCAGCCTGATTACAATGATTATACTGGTACTATCTCTAGGCCAACCCACCATTTCCTCTTGCCTAGACTATCACTGCAGTAACCTTTTCTCTTTGGTCTTTGAACTTCTGGTCTCGTCCCCATGTAATCTGTTCATCCCATTGCAGCCAGAGTGATCCTTTTTTTTTTTTTTTTTTTTTAAGATTTTTATTTATTTATTTGACAGAGGGAGAGACAGTGAGAGAGGGAACACAAGCAGGGGGAGTGGGAGAGGGAGAAGCAGGCTTCCCGCCAAGCAGGGAGCCTGATGTGGGGCTCGATCCCAGGACCCTGGGATCATGACCTGAGCCGAAGGCAGATGCTTAACGTTAGACTGAGCCACCCAGGCACCCCTCAAGTTTTGGGGTTTTTTTTTTTTTGTTTTTTTGTTTAAGTAAACACATTGGCTTATTTTTAAGTTAAACAGATGTTAAGGTATTTTATAATTTAAAATGAGCATAAAGGTAATTCAGTCACTGAATTCAAGTTTTTGGTTTTTTTTTAAAGATTTTATTTATTTGTCAGAGAGCACAAGCAGGGGGAGTGGCAGGCAGAGGGAGAAGCAGACTCCCCACTGAGCAGGGAGACTGATGCAGGACTTGATCCAAGGACCCTGGGATCATGACCTGAGCCGAAGGCGGACGCTTAATGACTGAGCCACTCAGGCGCCCCCCCCCCCCCCCCTTTTTTAAGATTATTTTAGAGCGAGAGCCTGGACACATGTGCACATGCCTGAGGTGGCAGGGAGGGGCAGAGGCGGAGGGAGAGGGAGAGAATCTCCAGCGGACTCCTTGCTGGGCACTGAGCCTGACATGGGGCTTGATCTCACCAGCCTGAGATCATGACCTGAGCCAAAATCAAGAGTTGGATGCTCAACTGACTGAGCCACTCTGGTGCCCCCAGAGTGATCTTTTAAAAACTAAAATCTTACCATGTCACTTCCTTGATCAAATGCTCCTGTTTTTTCCTATAACAGTTAAGTGCTTTACAACAGTATAATGCTCTATAAGATTTGTTCACTGTCAACTTTTCTGACTTCATATTCAAATGTTCTTTCACTCTACTTTAGGACCCTTTGCTCTTCTTTTGAGGTATCAGAATTATTCCTGAGTTCAGGGCATTTGTTATTCTGCTTAGAATGCTCTTCCTCCATATGTTCACATAGCCTGCTCCCTTCATACTGCTTTCTGTTCAGGTATAGCCAAGTAAGAGAGGTCTTTTTCCTGACCATCCTATATAAGTAAGCCTCTCTCTGTATCTGCCTATCATTCTGTATTCCCTTAACCCACTTTATTTTTCTTCATTCTACTTATTAAATATATATATACTGGCAGGCCAAAAACCCCAGCAGTCATTCTTTATTATTTATACATATTATATTTCTATATAATTTATCATATGTAATATTAGCTTATTATGTATATGTCTGCTTATTATCTTTCCTTTTCTCTAGAATACAAAGACATCTGTCTTATTTATCTCTGTATCCCAGGAGCCTAGAATAATGCCTCATGCATAATATATGTGTTCAATAAATATTTGATGAATGAATGAATGGATATATAAGTCCAGAGCTCAGGGGGAAGTTCAGTGCTGAAATGTAAATTTAGGAGTCCGTAGTCCACAAATGGTTTTTAAAACCATAGGATTGGGGCACCTGGGTGGCTCAGTCAGTTAAGTGTTTGCCTTCAGCTCAGGTCGTGATCCCGGGGTCCTGGGATCGAGCCCCGCATTGGGCTCTCTGCTCATTGGGGGGTCTGCTTCTCCCTCTCCCTATCTGCCGCTCCTCCTGCTTGTGTTCTCCCTCTCTCCCTCTCTGTCAAATAAATATAAAATCTTAAAATAAAACCATAGGATTGAATGAGATTATCAAGGGACAGTGTGTAGCCAGAGCAGAAAAGGGGACGCAGAATTTAGCTTTGGGCTACTTTTCCATGTATAAATCAGGCTAGGAGGATCCGGCAAATTAGGAGGAATGCCAGAAGAGATAAATCATTGAAACAAAGAGAGGAAATGTTATAAGGACACAACTGTGTTGAATGATACTGAAAGGTTGGCCAAGATGAGGGTTGCGAATCAACCACTAGATTTGGCAAAATAAAGGTTGTTCGTTGGCCTGCAGGAGTTATTTCAGTGGAGTGGTTGGGATAGAAACCAGATTTTAGAAGAGTGAATGATAGGTCAAGAGGTAGAAAGAACAAAATAGAGAACTCCCTTGAGAGGTTTTGGTGTGAAGGGGAACAGAGAATTGAGTGACTGTTGAAGGAAAGAAATGAAGTCAAGGGAAGGCTTAACTATTTCTCAGGATTTTCTGAATTTGGCATCTACCCATCTTGGTTATCTCCTCTTATACTGAGGTCTAGCTGTCATGAGTTAACTGGATGGAGGATTGGCTCATAATGTCTTTTTGTGAGGTGGCAAAGCCTAGTTTCCTCTCCAAACCTTCTGTCTACGAAGGTGCTCTTTCTTCCTCCATTTCTTAGAATCTGGTAAACGCTTCCTGTTTCCTTAAATGATAATTCTTTAGTAAATTAAAGTTTTTCAACTGATTGCTTTTCTTGATGGTTTTATTGTATAACCACTGTAGTTTCTAGTGTCAATATTGATAGTAATTGTAATAAGATGCTAATGTATATTGACATTTACTATGTATGTGGGACCATTTGAAGAGATTTATATGTATTGTATTCAAAACAGTCCTGAGTGACAGGTACTATTATTATTCTCAACATAGGATCCAAGGATATGAGGTACAGAAAGTTTTAACTTAATTTCCTCAAGATTATATAGTTAAGTGGTTGTCAATGTGGTCATAGAGCTTTTGCTCTTTTTTTTTTTTTTTTTAAAGATTTTATTTATTTGAGAGAGAGAGAGTGAGAGACAGAGAGCATGAGAGGGAGGAGGGTCAGAGGGAGAAGCAGACTCCCCGCCGAGCAGGGAGCCCGATGCGGGACTCGATCCCGGGACTCCAGGATCATGACCTGAGCCGAAGGCAGTCGCCCAACCAACTGAGCCACCCAGGCGCCCCTAGAGCTTTTGCTCTTAACCACTAAGCTATCTCTACATTAAAAAAAAAAGTCTCCTTTTCAAAGCAAATGTCTCCCATTTCCCAGTTATGTTAAGTAAATATGCCTTTGGTGAATTACTTTGATAAAGTCAAGAATTCTCCACTTCTTAAAAGATTTTATTTACTTATTTGAGAGAGAGAGAGGGAGAATGAGTAGGGGAAGAGGCAGGGGAAGAGGGAGAGGCAGACTCTCCACAGAGTATAGAACCCGACAGAGGGTTCAGTCCCAGGACCCTGAGACAATGACCTGAGTCGAAGTCAGCCACTTAACAGACTGAGCCATCCAGGCACCCCAAGAATTCTTCATTTTTATATCTATTGTATGAATGTATGTCTTGGACTGGGTTGCTGGTAATTCCATTATTTTTTTTAATAATCAGGTTTTAGGGCTAGGTGGGACATTTAATTAAATAATGAATGGAATAAAATTTACTAATCAGATAAACCTGTTTTCTAAATTGCATTTCCCCCCTTGTATCTTTTTGTCCTCTTTTGGCTCTGAACTTTAGTTTTAAATTTATTTGTGCTTGCAACAATAAGCACTGTTTATTT
Source organism: Mirounga leonina (assembly GCF_011800145.1). NCBI lineage: Eukaryota > Metazoa > Chordata > Mammalia > Carnivora > Phocidae > Mirounga > Mirounga leonina. Next base: position 3,102,920 of record NW_023270852.1, on the reverse strand, counting down.
CATGTGTAATTTTACTAACCTTACAAGGTTCACCATTTCCAGAATGTCAGAGTAGCCATTATCAAGTTTACACTTCTCAAATATACTCTTTTGGATTCATGACATTCCATTTTGACAGTGATAAAGAGCATGCTCAAAGGCATCATTGAAAGGGAATGTTACAACTGTTTATGATAACTCTACAAGTTTCTTCCATTTATCTAACATAAGGTCTATCGACATGCTTACTATAGAGTATATAATACATAGGTATGTTTTTATAAAATCATTTATTAGTAATATGCTTCAGTGGCAAGTAGAAGAATTTGTAGGAATTTACATTTTGGTGTTATCTTAGGACTAGAATTTAAATTTTTTAAATTATGAATTTAAATAAGCTGTTTCATTTCAGGTGATTGGCCAAACCAACCGTGGCTGATAAAAGTTAAAAAGTTGTTCTAATATTGAAAGGCTAAAAGCTTATTTAAATAAGTTGTTTTTTGCTTTTGTGAAAGTCGCATTTAAAATTGAATGAAAATATTATTACTGCTGCAGCCGTGAAGAACTTGCAAGAACATAGGTTTAGTCAGTACTCTTCATGTTAATGGTATAAGAATGCCTGAGAGGCAGTGAGGAGGAACAGAGAGAATCAGAGAAAAGGAAGAGAAATATTTTTTTGAACACCTATTGTATTTTAGGCAAATCAGTGATAGGACTCTTATATTATCTCATTTAATTCTCACAGAAGTATTGCAAGGTAAGTATTAATCATTCCCCTTTTACAGATAAGAAACCTGATGTTGCAAAGGTTATCTTGATAAAGATCACATAGATAGAATTCAAATCTAGATCTATTTGATATTCAAGCCCAATCTATGCTGTTGCTTCATAGAGTTGTTTTTGGTTTCTTTCTTTCTTTCTTTTTTTTTTTTTAAAGTAGGCTCCATGCCCAGTACACAGCCCAGTGGGGGGCTTGATCTCATGACCCTGAGATCATGACCTGAGCTGAAATCAAGAGTTGGTCACTTAACCAACTGAGCCACCCAGGTACCCCAGAATAATTTTATTTTTATTTTATTTTAATTTTTTAAAAGTTTTTTTTTTTTTAATTTAAGAGAAAGAGAGAAAGCACGAGCAGGAGGAGGGGCAGAGGGAGAAGCAGGCTCCCCACTGAGCAGGGAGCCCAATGTGGGGCTCGATCCCAGGACCCTGGGATCATGACCTGAGCTGAAGGCAGATGCTTACCGACTGAACCACTCAAGCACTCCAATAATTTTCCTTTTAAAAAGGACCAAGAAGGGTGCTTGGGTGGCTCAGTTGGTTAAGTGACTGACTCTTGATTTTGGCTTAGGTCATGATCTCAGGGTCCTGGGATTGAGCCCCTTGTGGGACTCTGTGCTCAGCGCAGAGTCTGCTTGAGATTCTCTCTGTCTGCCCCTCTCCCTGCTTACTCTGTCTCTCGCTCTAATAAATAAATAAAATCTTTAAAGAAAATATTCTGTCATAGCAGAATTTCTATGATATTTACATTTTTATTCACTTGGCTCTCGAACATTAAGGTATTAACACTCCTATATAAGCCTGCCGGTCTTTTCAAATACAAGTACTGAGTTGCAAAACTGCCTCATCTATCAGAGTGCTATAGAATAATTAGAAGTGATTAAAGTAGATCTGTCAAACGTACATATCATTGGTGTTTTGTTGGGGCTCAGACAGCTTTTATAGAAGCATGCTTTCAGACTGTGTTCACTGCCACATTGAGGATACCCATAAACAACCTCCTGTTTACTAAACCTCTACCCAGTTCATTTATTGTCTGTAGGAGTCCCTGAGTTAGAGAACCTTCTCTAGTACCTCTGATACAGTTTCAGATAAGGGCAAGTTCACACCTTTCTGTCTTGTCTGTCTGTCTTTCTTTCTCCCTCTCCTCCTTTCTTTCTTTTTTTTTTTTTTTTTTATGTAGGCTCCATGCCCAATGTGGGGCTTGAAATCACGACCCTGAGATTGAGAGTCTCATGCTCTGTCGACTGGGCCAACCAGGTGCCCCAAGATCAGACATTTATTTCTTGGACATACTTTTCCTTAGCATTTATTTTAGAATGCCAACAGTAAATGCATTATTGACCAATGTGGATATGTAAGAAAGCATCCCAATCCCTTCACTGATCAGATTCATAGTTTAATTGTTTTAGGAATTTCAAATAAAATGATAGTAAATGTATTAATCTGATGATGCTGAAATTGACTGAATATACTGACTTTTATGTTACTGGTTGTTTGTTTGCATTTTATAACATTTCAAAGATCACATTGTGCTTATTTTCCCAGTGACCTCTGACCAAAAGCAATAAAGTTCTGTTTTGGGTGGGACTTGGCTAGTTGTAGTTTCTATAATAAGGGATTTTGCTTTAACAAAAGTAAGTCCTACATTTTACTGCCACCTTTGCTTACTTCTCTGTTTTATCCTGTCTTGGTTGTAGAAATTAAATACTACATAATACAATACTGAGATCTTATGACTTTTCATACTTTAATTTGCAAGCATAAAGTTTGGCTGAGGGCGCCTGGGTGGCTCAGACGGTTAAGCATCTGCCTTTGGCTCAGTTCATGATCCTAGGATCCTGGGATCAAGTTCCACATCGGGCTCCTTGCTCAGCGGGGAGCCTGCTTCTCCCTCTGCCTGCCGCACCCCCTGCTGTGCTCTCTCTGACAAATAAAAATCTTTTAAAAAAAGAAATCTTAAAAAAAACCTTAAAAAAAAGTTTTGCTGAAACATTTGTAAGACCAAGCTACTGTGAGATAAACAAGATTGATATTCAGTAGTTGGTTGATATAACTTTCAGGACTATACCCATTGTATAATATATAATTTCTATATGTAAGGGCAGAAACAAATTTTGAGTATAGAATCATAGTCCCAAATTTTGTTCTGCATTTGAGTGTTCAAATGCTTTGTAACATAATGCATGACTAAAATGATCAAATAAAATATTAAGTAGGGGTATACAAATTAAAGTTCTTAGTTGTGAATAATAGAAATCAACTCTGGCTGTTTTGAGAACTAAAAAAATAAAGTAGTGGAAAAAATACTGAGAAATTCACAGAATTACTAGGAAGGCTGGAAAACTAGGCTCAAAAAAAGTGAGGAGTCAAGAATACTAGAAGTTAGGCAGCAGACAAGACTCAGCCCAAATCACAGCACCTCAGTCTGGTGAATATGTGCATGGCTGCCACCAAACAGTGAATATTCACTTGCTTCCTGACTGCTGTAGCCCATGAATGCCTTCCATCACCTCTGACATTGATGTTGCTGCCATCAGTTTCCACCTGTCTCCAGAATGGGTTCTGTGGTGTCCCCTGTATTGCATACAGTAAAAGGCAATCAAGTTAGATCAGTGTGTCTCAGTTCCCTGTGTTTTGTGTTTAGAATTTTGTTCATATTCTAAATAAATAACTCTTGGTTATATCCTACCACCATCATTTTACATTTGTATAATACTTTAAAGTTTTAAAGCATTTTTCTTTGTATCCTTACAACACCCCTGTATAATGTCAATTTTATAGATATGGAAACTGAGGAGTATAGGGGAAAAAATGACTTCAGATCCATCTGCGAAGTAGTGATTATGTACTTTTTTTAAGGACTTTTGGTATATAACTAAGCATGCTTAATTTTTTAAAATGTATTCTGAACATTTTATTTAAATGTTCCTTATTTTTTTTAAGTAGAAAGACATTAATGTTTGGAACTGTTTAACTGTCAGGCTGTAATTTAGTTTTCATAGAGAAACTGCCCTCCTTGAGCTTATATGCTAGTGGAAGGAGACAGAAAATAAACGTGAAAAATAATGGTCAGCTGTTGATAAGTAAGTGCTACAGAGAAAATTAAGGAAGGAAGGGTAAAAGGGAACTAGTTCTAGGTATGGGACAGGGGAGTTGGAGTTTAAACAGAGTCTTTGAGGAAGACCTTACTAGGAAGGTGACATTTGAACAAAAAAAAGACCTACTAGAGGCATGGGAGGGAGGCATGCAGTATCTTAGAAAAGAACATTACATGCAGGTCCAAGGCCCTGAGATGGGAGTGTGTCTGACATGTTCAAGTTGAGGCCAAGGGAGACAGTATGTCAAAAGCTGGAAAAGCAGAGGGAAGAGTAAAAAGAGAGAGAGAAAAATAATGAAAACACTTAGAAAAATGTGACCTTTTTTTCCTTATGTCTAGATTGCATACTGGTACCTAACTTTACTGAACGTTTCAGTTGTTAATAGGAATTGTTAATGCTTAATCAGCATGTCAGGGGATGGGGTTTGAGCAACTGTATTTTTAATTGGGGCAACTACATTGAGAACCATGACTCTAGACGAGTTCAAAATGAAGAACAGATCAAATGAAATATACTCAGAGGAACTACCTTTCTAATATATGATTTTGGAGGTCTTTTTTAGTGTCCTTTTTTTCATGGTTAGATAACATTGAGAGGAAAATAATGATGTTTTAAAATACCGTTGTTCAAGATAACTTCGTAGGATGGATCATTTGTGTTTGCCAAATCAAACAGAACAATTTAGAATATATCAGGTTAGCATTCTAGAGCTGTTTTGTTTTGCCTTGTATAAAATACCGATCTTTAGATTGATTACATGATTTCTGTTTTGTGCAGTTTCATAAAGACATAATGCAATTATTTCAATTCCCATTGTTTAGGTGCATTTATTAATATTTTTTAAATGCACATTATGAAAAATTCATTTTGGCAAATTGATAAACTGAGCTTATTTTGGGACAATAGTATCTGCATTGCTTAACAAAATGACAGTATAAAAATGGCATTCAGATTTCTCTTTGTAAGATGCATGAACATTTTTTTACTTATTAGGTTGTAAGTTTCACTAATATTTGTCAACAAAGAGTTACAACAAAAAATTTATGAGGATGCTATAGTGTCAGGTGTACTGAAATTTTAGGAGTGAATGTTTTATCTTACAAAAAGGTGTCTTTTAGGATGGTCTAAAAGAAGAGACAATAAAACTCCCAATTGTGTATTTTTAAAAATTTCTTCTCTGTCTCCTGTCTCTTGTCTTTTCCTCTACTTTCTCTATTTTACTCCTATTCTCTCCAGTTTATTTGTTTTAATCCATCAAAGTTGGAAATTGACAAATAGTTTTAGTAAATTATGAGATCTGAGGTCTTTGTGAGTTCTCAAATCCACAAGTACAATGATAGTGATTGTTAAGGCATGACTTTTAATTACTTTTTTTTTTAAAGATTTATTTATTTATTTGAGAGAGTGAGAATGAGAGAGAGAGAGAGTACATGAGAGGGGGGAGGGTTAGAGGGAGAAGCAGGCTCCTCGCCGAGCAGGGAGCCCGATGTGGGACTCGATCCCGGGACTCCAGGATCATGACCTGAGCCGAAGGCAGTCGCTCAACCAACTGAGCCACCCAGGTGCCCCGACTTTTAATTACTTTTAATTACATATTATCCAAGCTGGGCGGAATTCTCCTAGCAGATAAGCCTAGTTGGAGTCCTACTTTAGCACTTTCTATTTGTCCTGTTTCAGTAACTCCCATGAAGTGATAAAGGTTTTTGTATAGGGTCACTCTGTGGGAAATGGTCCTGAAAAGGGAGCCATTGGTAGTGATAAAAGAAAATGAAAAAGAAAAAGGCTAAGAAAGATCTGACTTTTAGCTAGAAAATGTAAGTTTAAGAGACATCACAGGGTGGGATGTCATTTTGTGCAGAAGCTTGGGTTCAGCCATTGACCGCACCACTACCATTACTTTACAGGAGGAAAAGGAAAAGATATTCTGTTTCAGAAAGTGTTCTTTTTGTATTAAAAAGTACTTGAAAGAGAACACTTGGGGCGCCTGGGTGGCTCAGTTGGTTAAGCGTCTTGTCTTCAGCTCAGGTCATGATCCTGGGGTCCTGGGATCGAGCCCTGCATCAGGCTCCCTGCTCAGTGGGGAGCCTGCTTCTCCCTCTCGTGCTTCCCCTGGTTGTGTTCTTTCTCTCTCTATGACACAAATAAATAAATAAATAAGATGTTGAAAAGAAAGAGAACACTTTACTGAAAACTAAAGATTATTAACATTCAGTGTGACGATATACATAGGAATCACCTTAACTCAAAATTTTAAGTATCGTTTTGACTCAAACATATCATTTCTTTTCAGATTGAAATTAAATGCAGCTTATATATCGATGACAATCTTGTTGAACTTACTGGTTCTTATAACTTTTAGATTGTTTTTCTTGGAGTTTGCGAGTAAACAATTTTATCATCCGTAACAGTGATAATTTTTCTTTGTTTCCTATCTCAGTTATCTCTAATTGCAAAGTCAGCACTTCCAAGACCATACTTTTCAGCATCTATTGAACAGTTACATGCTTTCCCTTTTGTAATGGATTAATAAGGTGAAGTATTTGAATAGGTGCTCAATACTGAATTATTGTTGAATTTTTGGAGCATATGATTTTATTCTTTTTCTACTAGTGTTTTATTATGAAAAATTTCAACACAAGGAAGTAGAAATAGTTCAGTGAGAATCTGTATATACTGTGCCTGAATTCAGTAATTGTTTACATTTTGGTGTATTTGCTCAAATTTTCTAAACTATTTGAAGCCATTAGTAATTGTGACACTTTACCCTATATATTTTATATGGCATGCATTTCTAAGAGTAAGGACTCCAACATAACCATAAAATCCTATCACATCTGAGAGTACTAATAATGATTCTACAGTGTCTAATATCTATTCTTTATTTTCCCAAATGTCCCAAGAATATCTTTTATAGCTCTCATTTTTTTTTTTTTCTGAACTAAGCTAGGTTTATACATTGCATGTGGTTGTGTCTCTTTCATCTAGAACTGCACCCTCCCCACCATCTTTTTTTCCCAATGAAGTGACTCTGAAGAATCCAGGACAGTTGTCTTGACAGATACTGTCCCTGTTCTCACAGAGCTTTTTACTAATACAAGAGACAAACAATAAATATACAGTTTCATACGTAATTTATAAATATGTAGAATTATATAGATGAGAAAACTGAGAAGTGTAGATATTAAGTTATATCTTATTCAAGATAACACTGTGGATAAGTGGCCAAGCTGTATTTGAACTGGGTCTGGTTTCAGAACTCACTCTATTTCAACCATTATCAAGATGTGTCTAATTTTAAAATGTTAAAGAAAAATTTGAGCCTGTAAAATTCAGGTGAGATTTTTACTTTTCACTGATGTATATTTTTCTTTTTTAAATTATAGACCAATAATGTTAAATTTATTATTTATTTGTCAGAGCACAAGCAGGGGGAGTGGCAGGCAGAGGTGGAGGGAGAAGCAGGCTCCCTGCTGAGCAAGGAGTCCAATGCAGGACTCCATCCCAGGACCATGGGATCATGACCTAAGCCGAAGGCAGACGCTCGACCTACTGAGCCACCCAGGTGCCCCAGTTTGGGCAGAATTTAATCTTCTCTTCTAATTTTTAAAAAAATTTGTTACACATAATCTGTTATCTTGTAAGAAAGACTCATAGGCAGTTAAATTCTCTTCAACAAACACCTGCAGATCAGATATGTTGGTGATCCGAGAAGAAACCCATATATTTGTGATTCTTTTAGTCAGGAATCATCCCGGACTTATAGGTGATTTCTGTGAAGTATGGAGACTAGAATAAATTCTTTAACTCTTTCCAACTTTGGTCTTAAAAGTTTAGCTACAGGTTTTAATTAATATTTGCTTTGGACGTTAGGATACAAGTAGACTTGTTATTTGTTGTGACTGCCATAGCCAAAAAGCCAGGAAATATTAAATGTGTGGATATTACAATAGAGGTGTTGAAGATACTCCATTTAATTTTTCTATAAGATCTGCTGGCTATTTAGGTACTACTACATCAAATTTTTTTTTTTTTCAGTATGTTCAGTGTTTGCAGGTTTTTTTGGTCATTAGATCCAGATTGTTAAGCTTTGTCGGGGGCAGGGGTGGAGGTGTGTGTGAGGTATGTAAAACACATTGGCAGAGTGTTAATAGCATTAATACTTACTGTGCTTACTTTTTGTTCAAGCACAAGCACTCTGATAAGTGATTTCCACCCATTATTTTCCTTAATTCTCATACTACTAGCCCTTTGAAGCAGGTACTATATTTACTCCATTTTTTGTGCCAAGGTCACATGGCTATTATGTAGCAGAGTCTACATTTGAACTCAGCTTTGGGAAAGACGTACTGTATTGCATTGCTACTACTACCTGTTCAACTCTATTCTACAGATGAAGAAACTAAATTACAAAGAGGCGAAGTTATTTTCTTTCAAAGGACTTCCTTGGCTACTTGGCCCATCTAAGACGTCCTTGACGTTTTTCTGTCTCCAATAAATGCAAACAGTGTGCTGCTTTTCATGATTCTAAACATTAATGAAATTTGGCTAGTTTGATATATTTTATATGTAAAAATAATATAAACATGTACAAAAGCATGAAAACTTAAGAAACCACCTATGAAGTCCTAACAAAATCAGTATTGTTTTGGAACTGCGATTTGAGAATGTCTTTATTTGGATGCTAATTTTGGTCCTTTTTAACCAAGATGGGATACAGGGACACAGGGATAACTAAGAGATGGTCCCTGCTTATGCTGGTCTCTTTTCTGAAATGAACTAACCTTCCATACTGCTCCACTCCCCCTGCCCCTATTCTTTCTTCCCCTTTTCTCCCTCTTTTCTTTTTGGAGTAATCAAATCCCATATACCTTCTTCCTCTGGCTCCCTTAGAAGCAAACTCTTCTTCCTTTGAATTTCCCTAATAATTTAAGGCTTAACTGTTTTTTCTCTTGCTTAGTATACTCCTTTGTTTTGCTAAAGTACATTTTCAAGCAGCCTTTGAAGAAAGAATATGTGGACCATATGCTTTCTGAATTCTTCCATACTTGACTATGACTTTATTCACTCCCAGACTTGATTGTATAGTATAAGTGTAGTTTCTAAGTTGTTGAATATTGTTTTTCAGAAGTATGAAGGTTCTGTGATCTTCCTTCATCCAGTATTGCTGGAAGTTGAATTGTAGTCTGATTCTTGGTAGGTGGATGTTTTTTCCCCCCTCTCTGAAAGTAGAGGGAGTGGTTAGTACCCCACCTTCTTTGTTGACGGGAAGGTTTCTGAATTGACTTCGATACTTTCAATCCTTCAGAGTAGAGGTAGTATAGAACTAGTAGTTGAGAGCATAGATTCTGCAACCAAATTGCCCAGATTTTAAACCTCAGCTTCATCATTTCCTTGCTCTATGACCTTGGACAATTACTCAATCCTTCTGTACCCCAGTTACCCCAGCTCTAAAAATGGAGATGATGGTAATAAAAGCACCTGCCGCCTAGGATTGCTAGAATAACTTAATATTCATACATCCTTAGGATTATACTAGGTACATAATAATGAATTAAATTTTTTTTTTTTTTTTTTTAAGATTTTATTTGACAGAGAGAGATACAGCGAGAGGAGGAACACAGCAGGGGGAGCAGGAGAGGGAGAGCAGGCTTCCCGCAGAGCAAGGAGCCCGATGCGGGGCTCAATCCCAGGACCCTGGGACCATGGCCTGAGCCGAAGGCAGACGCTTAACGACTGAGCCACCCAGGCGCCCCCATAATAATGAATTAATAAGCTACAACTTATGGGCCAAATCCAGCATATGTGAACTAAGAATGGTTCTTACTCTTTTAAAGGATTGTTAAAAAACAACAAAAAAGAATATGCATGGCACAGAGTTTAAATATTACTGTCTTGCCCTTACAGAAAAAATTTCCTGATCCCTTAACATATTATATGTGTTTCTTAAAAAGAAAATTGTAATAACCTATTGCTGAAGAATGAGGAAGATAGGAAGAAAGTACTTAAAGTTCAGGTAATCTTTGGTTTTCACCCCAAAATTGTTTTATCCCACCCAGCCTTTTTTTTTTTTTTTTAAGATTTTAATTATTTATTTGAGAGAGAGCTCATGAGCAGGGGGGAGGGGCAGAGGGAGAAGCAGACTCCCCACTGAACAGGGAGCCTAATGTAGGACTTGATCCTAGGACCCTGGGATCATGACCCGAGCCGAAGGCAGACGCTTAACCAACTGAGCCACCCAGGTGCCCCTATTCCACCTAACTTTTATTAGCCTTTTGGATTTTAATAATTGTGATATAATGACATATCAATTATAGTGAGCACTTTAGTTTAAAGAAATGTATTTTATTTATTAGAAAGCGAGCATGAGAGCTCGTGCGTGTGAGGTCGGAGAGGGACCCAGGGAGAGGAAGAGAGAGAATCTTAAGCAGACTTCTCTGATGAGGGGCTCGATCTCACATCCCTGAGATCATGACCTGGGCTGAAATCAAGAGTTGGACACTTAACCAACTGAGCCACCCAGGCGCCCCTAAAGAAATATATTTTAAATGTTGTAGAATTATGTTTTGATATTTATTAATTTGCCTTTTAGCTTTCTAAGAACTAGATTTGTTCTTCAGCACTTCCTTTGTCTTCAGTGTAGGGTCTGGGTAATTTGTTTGACGAATAACCGAATTTCTCTTTTGTCTCTTTCCTTTCATTATAATTAAAGTTAAACTCATGGCAGAAAAAATTTAAAGGGTAATTTCAAGGAACTGTTACTACAGAGAAGAAATTAAAAATGTGTTTAGTTTTAAGTTTACTGATTAAATAAACCATTACCCAAAGATGTCACTGGGAGATCTGTGGAATACACTGTGGTTGAACAATCCAAAGGAATATAATAAGGAAAACTTGAGAAAGAAACATGGAAAGGAAGATAATAGGAGTAAAAAAAAAGATTTGGCAATAGTAGTACATAACCAAGAAACGGTCCCTCGTGCTGTTTGGTTATATTCTTGGTTAAAGAATTTTAGGAAATTTTGGAAACTGAATCAAATATTGTTCTAGCCTCCTCTTTTGAAAAACCAAGTGACAGATATGCCTCAACTCTACTGTTTTCTGAAATAGGGTGTTCATGCTTGAGATGAGCCATTATGGAGTAAAGGTAATTTCTGATGTAATATATCTGAACTTCTTCAGCTTGTGGCATTTCTGTTTTCTCAAAACACGTGTTTGTCATTACTCTTTTAGAAAGTCTGTAGGCTTCATCCAGGAAAAGAAACTTAACTACAACCAAATGAACCTATATTATTGCCTGGAATAAAAAACTTTGACTTTTATAACTGTACTTTGGGATCTCTCCGCCCCCCCACTTGCATTTTGCATTGGGAAATTTTAGGGTAGAATATATACACTGGACTTTATCATAAGACCCTTGTTTTTCCTAAAATTACTGTTTTGTCAATCTATAAGCAGTTTGGATATTAGCATTCATACATCAGACAATCCAAATCAATGTTACATTCAGTGATATTCCTAGTGTTTTTTGCTGAGATCAGGATTTTTATTCTTCATTTGTTATAGTTCAGCTTCCTTTGATTAGACTTTAAAATCCACTGTTACTTCCACCTAACTGGATTCTTATGTTTAACAATTTATAGACTCTTAAACTTAGCAGCAGTGAATTGATCTTAATCTTACAATTAAATTACTTCAGACTGTGTCACATGGTTCATAGGTTGTAGTTTATTCAATTTTTAGAAACACAGAATAATTAAGCACTGCAAGTTTGTTTTAACACACTTCTGTTTGGGGCGCCTGGGTGGCTCAGTTGTTCAGTGTCTGCCTTCAGCTCAGGTTATGGTCCCAGAGTCCTGGGATCAAGCCCCGCATCGGGCTCCCTGCTCAGCAGGAGGCCTGCTTCTCCCTCTCCCACTCCCCCTACTTGGGTTCCCTCACTCACTGCCTCTCTCTCTGTCAAATAAATAAATAAAAATCTTAAAAGAAAATAAAGCAAAGTTCTGTTGAAAAATCTTTCAAGTGTATTACATACATACCTTAGTTTAACAACCACAAATATGCTCTGTGATATTTAATTTTTCTTGGTAATAAAGAGTTTTAACTATTAATATATTAAACTAGTACAGTATATACAAGGGATTTCTTAGTACAGTATATTCATTTTAGCCCAGTAGCATCCTTCAGATGAGGAAGATCATATATACAGAGGTTATGTGACTTGCCCAAGGTTCTGTGGTTAGTAAATAGTAGAGTCAAGTCTTGGGACTTTTGTGAAGTGCCTTTATCTTTAATACTGTGATTTCTATGCATAGAGAAGGTATGAGATGATAGATTAGCTGCTTCTAATCCTAATAATAATACTGCTAGACTAGCTGTTTTGAGTACATTCCTGATACCAACTTATTCTATAGTTGGTCTCGTGATCATAAAGGCAGAATAAAGAAAGCACAAATATACAGACCATAGAATTCAGAACTAGAAAGGGACCTTAGCTTTTTAGTGCAGTGGTCCCCATAACTGGCTCTACCTCAGAATCAGCTGAGCAGGACTTAACAGTGCTGTGTCCCTATCCCTGCTCCCAGTGATTCGGATTTAATAGGCTTAGTGTGGAGTCTAGGGATTTGTCCTATTAAAAGTTTACTAAATGATTCTCACAAAGTTTGAGAACCTCTGCTAGCCCATTCCTTTCTTTTATAGACAAGGAAACTGAAAGCCAGAAAGGTTAGAAGATAGTGCTGGTAAGTGGTAAAACTGGGACTCTCAGGTGTTCTCTTGAAACCTAGCTCAGTGCTTTCCACTGTCAGGGACGTACCTGTAACTCCTTAGGTACTGTCTTTTGTTGGGGACATTGATAGGTCCTCCCTAAGTATTACAGTACTGAAGAAAAGATAATAATAATAACAATAATTTTTGTCAATAATTTTTTTCTCTATTATGAAAATCATTGTTTATTTCAGTGGTACTTACACACTGTGTTGGTTTAACCTTTTTAGTAGCGCTTTTTTTTTTTTTTTTAACCTCCCTTAAATTTTTGTTGTTTGGTAATTTGTGATACTGTATTTTCTACTTCAAAGCTTTAAAATACTTCTTCAGAAGCTAATCCATAGAACTGAATGGACTTTATAACAGAAGGTGGAAAAAGTTAAATTATAAGTGATAAACTTTCTTGTAGTTGGGTAGTTTACAACTTTGTGACTGTGTCTGAGAGACTGTATTGATTGGTGATAATTGGTGTTAATTTTGTGATTAGGAACCAAACCATATGTTTGGCAGAAGGAGAACACAGTAGTTAGAAGAAGGCTAATAATTAAAATGGCTACCACCACTCACTGAACTCTTCATATATACTAAGCACTGTGTTAAGTGCTTCACAGACATTACTTTATCTAATCCTTTACAATAATTCTTGGAAATAGCTGCCCTATGGGAGATTTTTTTTTTTAATCAAGGATATATGGTCCTTATTTGTCTCTTAAAATCTTTTGTTTTAATGTCTGTTTTGTCTTGTATAGCCACCCCAGCTATCTTTTGCTTACTGTTTGTGTGGAAAATCTTTGTCCATCCTTCCAATTTCAACCTATTTGTTTTTTGTTTTTTCCTTAGTAGTTACCCTGGGGGGTACAGTTAACATCTCATTACAATCAAGTTTGTATTAATACCAACATAATTTCAATAGTGAACAAAAACTGATCCTTTACAGCTCTGTTCCCTTTTCCCTTATATTATTATTGTCACAAATTACATCTTCGTGCTTTATGTTCCCTCTTTAACACAGTTATATGATTATTGTTTTATGCATTTGCCTTTTAAATCCTATAGAAATAAAGGCGCCTGGGTGGCTCAGTCAGTTAAGCATCTGCCTTTGGCTCAGGTCCTGATCCCAGGGTCCTGGGATCCAGCCCTGAATCGGGCTCCCTGCTCGGCGGGGAGGCTGCTTCTCCCTCTGCCTCTGCCCCTCCCCCCTGCTAGTGCGCTCATGCTCTCTCTCTCTCTCAGATAAATGAAAATCTTTAAAAAACATAAATCCTATAGAAATAAAAGAAGTTACCAAAATGCAGTAGTACTGGCTTTCGTATTTACTTACCTCAGCGACCTTTACCATTCTTTATGTCCTTATATGACCTTAAATTACTTTTTAGCGTCTTTTCATTTCATCCTAGAGGACTCCCTTTAGCATGTCTTGTAGTATGGATCTAGTAGTAACTAACTCCCTCTGTTTTGAAAAGTGTTCAGAATGCCTCCTAGAATTTCTGTCTAAAGGATGGGTGACTGGGACCTTTATCACTCAGTCTTGTCCTTCATTGGTTGAGGATTGCCCTCCCCCTTCAACCTGGGGAACCTAATTTGCCCCTATTTCCAGGCTGTGTTTGCTCACAGGCTGAGGGGACCATTGTAGTGCCATTGAAAGTCCTGAGATGGGGAAATGGAAGAATGAGCAAATGCTTGTTTGAAGTGCCATTCTGTTAATATGAGGGGAATCTTCCCAGGATGGTCCACCATAGCTATGACTAAAAGTAGGCCGAGGAGCCGTGACGTGGCGCCTGCTACCCTCATCTTTTGTATTTTATGGATTCTGTCTTGTGAAATTAATTACATTTGTTTGTTTCTAGGATTCTTTGGTGGTTACCAGTCACCTCATGTACTACTGCTCTTAGTATCCTCTAACTAATTTATCCTTTTTTTTTTTTTTAAAGATTTTATTTATTCATTTGAGACACAGAGATAGAGAGAGAAAGAGAGCATGAGCAGGGGGAAAGGCAGAAGCAGGCTCCCTGCTGAGCCAAGAGCCTGATGGGGGACTTGATCCCAGGACCCTGGGATCATGACCTGAGCTGAAGGCAGTTGCTTAACCAACTGAGCCACTCAGGTGCCCCAAGCTTTTTTTTTATTTCATTTGAGAGAGAGAGCCAGCGAGAGCAGGAGGGGAGGGGGGGCGGAGGGTCAGAGGGTCAGAGGGAGAGGGAGAAGAAGAGTCGGTTGCTGAGCAGGGAGCTGATGTGGGATGTGGGGCTTGATCCCAGGACCCTGGGATCATGACCTGAGCTGAAGGCAGTTGCTTAACCAACTGAGCCACCCAGGCGCCCTAACTAATTTATCTTGACAGGGGCTTCAGACTTAACCTGTCTTGGGCTTTAGTTCCAGCATTACAGTGTGTGTTCAGCCTTTTCAATCCCTGACAGCAAACTGGGACAATTTAGGAGTTAAAGAGTTTTGTTTTCTCTTGCTTCGAATTATACTGTCTTCTGAGATAAGCCTACTTTTTTTCTTTTGTTCTTTAAGCTATCCAAAACATTAAAAAAAAAGAGAGAGAGACTTCCTTTTGTTTTCTCTTGTGTTTTTCAAGCAATGGATATTTTTGAGGTTTGGCCCTTTTGAATCTACTGGTCAACTTAAATTTCTTTTCCTATCTGTCTTAAAGTTCCTCCCTCCATTGAGTTTGATGCTATGGAATCATGGCTATATGTACTGTGAAATTTTTGAAATGTTTTCTCAAATGTAAGGAGACACGTGACTGTGTCCAGACTTTCTGTATGACCATCCTAAACACTGAGCTGACATGGTCACTGTTCGCATCTTCTCTTTGGTTCCAGCTAGCCCCGACCTTTCAATAAGCATTTCTGTCTTCATGCAGTACAGACGCATCTGTCATTCTGTCATTTTTGCTCTCCTACCCCATTCTCTTCTTTTGCCTCATCCTTCTTTCCTTCTTCCTCTGAAAGCTATCTAGAAGGGTCTGTGGACTTCTACATTCTGAACTATCCTCGTTGCTCTTATTTATCCCCTTGCCTTGGGACCCTTATTTAGTGATTATAGCTAATCCGATAAACTATTTGTGGCTCAGATATTTGGAATGATGGTGTTTGGAAGTGGTAACATAACTTATTTGTGTTTTGTCAGTAACCCAGGATCTCTGTCACCACCCCCTTTATTTTTTTCTTATCCGTGAGGCATTGGATCACAGGAAATATCAACTGGCTATTAACATAAGGGAAAAATAATTCAGTTCTTTGGAAGGAGAACTATGAAAGTTTCTACTCAGGTGATTTAAAAAAAAATCATGTCTATATAGTTTTATCAGTATATATTTTGAAATCATTTTATTTTATGACTAGTTAAAGGAAAAGTTAAAAGAAAGGAAGGAGAAAGAAAAGCATTGAGTAGCACAGAAGAAAATATTTAAGGAATAGAGAAAACAAGGGAAAATCAGAGTATGTTGTGGGGTCATATTAAGTATGACAAAGTAAGTTCTGCATTTCTTAGGGTAAACTGGAATAGAGGGGTGGGGGGAGACAGTCCAGCCTAGGTACCAGCTCTAATCACTGTCACCCAAGGGCCAAAGATGTGATTGATTTTTGGGATTTCAAGCAAGCCACTGTGGAGAGAGAGGGGAAGGAGGGAGGGAATGGAAATGAGTGTGTCCATATGTCCATCCTGGTCATGGGAAATCTCCCATAACAGTTTTCAACAAAGACTTGTTAATTATGGTGAAGTGGTATAGATGTAATGATTGTTGTGTAGATGTAATGAACTTGGTATATAGCCCAAGTGTAAATGGCTACTAATACCAGCACAGCAGTGAAACTTGCTTTCTTGGAAAAGAGCTATCATAGTAATTTGTCTGTTGTTCACTTGCCTTTCCCTCATACATGTGGAATGAAATGTATGCTGCATGACTTTCTGAGTATTGTAAAAGCTTTCTTTATTTTATTTTATTTTATTATTTTTTAAAGATTTTATTTATTTATTTTGAGAGAGAGAGAATGAGAGACAGAGAGCATGAGAGGGAGGAGGGTCAGAGGGAGAAGCAGACTCCCTGCCGAGCAGGGAGCCTGATGCGGGACTCGATCCCGGGACTCCAGGATCATGACCTGAGCCGAAGGCAGTCGCTTAACCAACTGAGCCACCCAGGCGCCCGCTTTCTTTATTTTAAAAACCAACTAGTGAGATAAATGCCAAACCAACCTAATCTCAGAGTATTCAGTAATTTGTGCTAGGGTGTTTGGAGGAAACTTTTCCATAGTCTGCAAAAATTTCATGTTAAGAAGGTGACGTTCCTATAAATACTTTAGCAGGTCATAGTTTTCTTAGGCTTGCTTTGATAGCTGGCTTTTATTTTCTCATTTATCTATTCATATGCATTTGTTTGAGTGCCTTCCATGAACCATGTACTTCGTTAGTCACTGAGGGTAAATAAGGCAGGAACCTTGCCATCAAAGAGTTCAGGAGATAAGATGGAAATGTAAACAAATAATGAATTTTATTTTATTTTTTTTAAAAAGATAGAATTTTAATGTTAAAATACAATTGAGTGCTCTCAGGATTTTTTAAAATGAAATCTCTTCTGTAATAACATTTGATATTCTGATAATCCTTGGGTCATAAATTAAATAAACCATTGGTGTCTAAAGTTGACATGTTATTCTCAGACAGCAATTCCGATTTCCTTAGGCTGAAAATTATGTTTGTCTAAGAATCCAATAACTTTGATTTCCTTAAGTAAATGTTAAGCTAAGCATCCATCCCCGTATCATCAGCATTTTCTACAGACAGAATTGTTACTTCTATGCCTCTCTACTTAAATGATAGAGGCAAGGTAATTTAATTGAAAAGTGAATGAAAAGCTTAAAAGTACCCATTTTAGGGGATCAGAGGGGAGCAGGAATTCCCCATCTGGTCACAGCTAGCATATTGTTTTCAAACTTTTTTTTAGCATAATGAAAAAATAAGTTTATAATTACAGATATGGTCTATAAAATTAAAAACTCCCTCATATTCATTATTGTTTTCCTTAGAAAGGTAATGAATAACATTTTCTGCATTGTTCATTCAACTCAGGTGTTCAGATATTTTAGTAAGTAAAATGTACATAAAACCTTAAGATGGTTACTTTTCTGGGGAAACTTAAGCAGGCACTAGAGATTTTTAAATCTTCACTTGATGTTAGATGACTAAATGGTGTCTTGCTTTGGAAGTTAGAAAACAAGAATTGTTATGAAAATAGTTTATTTCACACCAACAAAATCTTATTGGCTTATTTATTTTTATTGTTGAAGAAAATAGAGTGATCTTGGAAGCTATGTTTTAGGAACTTCCTGTTTGTATTGTGTTAAGTAACATACACTTTTTTTTTTTTTTCTTCACAGCAGCTCTTATAAACAAAGACCTAGACAAAGTAATATGGGTTGTGAGAATGAACTTGGCTCAGTAGATAGGCAAAGACTTTAGAAAGCATTTTTGGCACAGAAGGATAGTTCACTTTTCATGAATTAGTTGTTCCTTTCTGACTTGTATGGGTATTTATGGAAATTCAATGTTATTTTTTCCCTTGATAATTGGATAATTTAATTTGATAATATAATTTTACTGGATAGTTTCTTTAACACTTTAGTTTTAATGTTCATTATTCCTTAACTTTTTGTAAACCTTTAAGTCAAGAGAACTCATTATTAACATCAAACACTAGTAGTAAATAATGTTAACATTTATTGAGATCAATTTTTACAGTAATACATAAGGCCTTCATTTGATCTGAATAACCTGAGTATGAGTGTTATTACTATTTTATAGATGACATTGCTTAAAAGAACTCTGCAGTTAGTCCTTTGGAAAAATGAACTGTATTTTGGAAAGTGAGCAGCCATACCTCCAATTTATCTACTTTATACACATGGATTTTTGTATATGACAACATTCCTGTTAAACTTGCCATTTATAAATCTCCTCATCCTTAATTATTATTTTTATTAATGTCATTTTATAATGTCAGTCTCTTTAGACTTCAGCTTTCTAGGCATCTTTGACTATGCACCCCTGGCCTCCCCTTTGCTCTCTCGCAAGTCAGGATGTAGCTCAGTTTTGGAAAGACAATCGCTGTAATATATCCACTATTGTCTATTGTATATTTTGAGATTGAACTTTTTCTAAATGAGAGAACCACCCTCAACCATTGTTAAACACTGAATGACTTTGGAAATTAGCTTATGCTGCAGACTTGATAATTATTTCTTAATGGATTCAACCTAAAATTACAAGGAATAACAATACTTAAATGCCAAATTTATGCTGCAATAAAAGTAATTTTGATGAGAATGAATGTTGTTTGAATCACAAATAATGTCAAGCTGTTTTATATACTTCACATGTCAAAAGTTAAAACAAGAAGTGGGATCTACATTTCCACACCAATTTGCAGCAGATATATTTCCAAGATCAAAGTAAAGTTCGGGCAGTGGTTTTTGGAACTCAGTGCAAGTAAAGGATTTTTTAAATTTCAAAATCCATTTAACTGCCCAGTGAAGGAACTTTCAAGTAACCTTCTATTGGAACAATGTAATGACAAGCTGAAATGCACATACCAGGAGAAGAGTCTAATTCTATGAATACCTTTCAAATAATGAATATGCTCAATTAAAATCATATGCTTGTGGACTGGTGTCAGTATTTGGTGTATTTATATCAATGAAAAGACATTTTGAAAGGTGGGATATGTAAAATCATACGGGTGAGCATTAAAATCATACAGGTGAGCATTAATAGATGAACATTGATTTTGATGATAGAGAATACCAACTTTGAGTCACAATGAAATGAAATGTTCTCCTCCCCAAGTAATTCCATTCTTCTTATCGGCAGGCTGGCATTATAAAAATTTATACTCACTGTTATATTTTGCATTTTGTCAATAAAAACTATACATTTTTCTGTTGTTAATAGAAGTACTTACATAGTACTGATTTTGTTTCCTGGCTACACAGCCTAAAATATTTACTGTCTGGCCCTTTACATTAGAAGTTTGCCAACATGGAGCTAAACAGTGATTACTTTGTTTTTAAGTGATATCATACTTATCCAAACACAAAAGAAAGAAATCTCTATTGGTGGGGTTTCAACTATTAGCAGAGAAAAAATAACTCTACTTCATTCTTGGAACAGACTTTAGATGACCATTTAATCCAGTTTAATCCGAATTCCTTATTTTGTGATTAAGAATCCAAGGTTTAGTGGGAGCTAGTCATTGGTAGAATTGAAGGTAGAACTGAAATGTCTTATTTTCTGTTCAATGTCTTTTTATTTTTTTTTTTAAGATTGATTTATTTATTTTGGGGGGGACATGAGCAGGAGAGGCAGAGGGAGAGATAAAGAGAGAGAGAAAATCAAGTAGATTCCGCACTGAGCACGGAGCCTGGCACAGAGCCTGATCTCATGACCCTGAGATCATGACCTGAGCCAAAGGTAGACACTTAACTGACTGACCAAGAGTCTGACGCGCTCAACCGTCTGAGCCACCTAGGTACCCCTGTCCAGTGTCTTTTTAGTATCCTTTATTTGTATGCAGGTGTTTATGCTGGGTGCTAAGGATGACAAAAAAGAAGTATGAGAAACAGAGTCTAAATCATCAAGGAACATAATCTAGTTGAGTAGTGTACCATTCAGGTTCCCACCAAGAAACAAATGGCACACTAAAATGGAGAGAGGTTCATTTAACCAAGGACAATTTGTAAAAGTGTGAGGGAGGTAAGGGAAGCAAGCCTTATTACCACCCATGGCCTAAAGAGACAAGGAGTGGCTGTAGGAGCTACAGGAGAGGGTCCCCAACAGAAGCTGAAGCTTTTCATGGAGGAATCCAGCCACTGCCTGACTGTACTGTATAGGAAGGAGCACCTCCTTTTCCTCCTGCCCTTTCATCTCTGCTGGTGTCTCCTGTAGTCTTCTTCGAAGAGCTGGATGACAAACAACCTTTTGATGCAGTCCAAGAAGGTCAGCCTCCCAGGGAAAACTGCCATTTGGAGAATGGATTTGAAGGGACAAATGGAGAATATCCAGCCCCAGGAGCATGATTGTTTATACAACAATACATGGTAACATCTACTAAGCGTGAGCAATCCAGACAACAGTATTTTAGACAACGGCATATCGACGGATAAAGTATTTTATGAGCATTTTTGTAATGGTTTACATTTTATAAAGTACACTCTTATTTTACCCTCACAATAAATTTAAGACAGTGCATTCTTTTCTATACTGACATCTGGAACAAAAGTAGTGCAGTCCTTGGTATTCTAAATTGTAGGCTTCTCTTCCACTGTATGAAGTTGTTTAACTCTCTAATAGAAACAGATGTTGTTTTAAGTGGTTAAGAACTTAACTTTAGCAGAAGCCCAAGTAATAAAAGCCAGGAAGGCAAATAATGTTTTACAAGTAAATTCATCATTTTCATATTTTTATAACCTGGTCTTTTCTGTAGGGCGAAAGAGACTTACATAGTAGAGATTCTCAGCATAATAATGAAATGTGAACGTTCCAGTATAATACTGAGATTAAAATTCTGGGTTTTGTAGTACGAAAAGCCACAGTTTGAATTCTGGCTCTGTCACTAACTTGCGTGTAAACTTGGGCAAGTAATTAGTGTGTCTCTCAGCCATAGTCAACTGCCAAAACAAGAACAACAACCGGTCTTGAGTGACATAATAGCGTATAGTATGCTCTCAATAAATTTTAGCTAGCTATTAGTAGCAGTATTGATAGATCCCATGACCAATATTTCAGATTTATAAAATGTGATGAGTGATATTTATAGGTTAATTCATTTTACATGTATTTAGTAAGCAACTGTTATGTGCTATGTACTCACTTCGATAGATATTGAGATCACAGTTGGGAACAAATCAGACCTTGTCCTTCTAGGGACTGAAGGTACATAATTTGCGTCTGATTTGTATTACTAATTGGTGAATTAGTAAACAGTGCTGATGCTGACATACCTGCTGCCAGCCTAATGGTTTATTTAGCTATCCTCATTAACCATCAGCATACCAAAAAGGCTAGGTTAGTTTATTTTTTAATGGCTTTGTTGTCACGAATTAGCACAATTTGTCACTGTGCTAGCCTCACTAATATCAGCAAAACACTAGGTTGGTGTGCTTTAGTCCCCTAATGAATGAACAGCTGTTAATTTGGGGGGGGGGAGACTATCAAGTTAAAAATAGAAGTATTTTTAAGATTCTAATATATTGATGACTGACAGGTCTTAATATAACTATCTGGTTTCCTTTTTTATGCCAGTTGGAGCTACTCATGGTAACTATTACTTGTGCAACACTATCAGAAAGCTCAATTTTTGGAAAATAAATTTATTTCACACTGAACAGTCAGAAGTCGCTCTCAGTTTGTATAGGCTCTTTAGAAGTTACTTGAGGCTTGATTTTGATCTGTCAGTTTCTTTAGCTGATCCATATCACATTATAATAAATCGTAATTCGTGTTAAGTAATTCTCAGACTTTTTATTTTATACATGGAAGATTAGTGTTTAATGGTCTCCAACATGGAGATATTTTTCTTAAAATGTGTCAAATTTATCTTTGTATTTAAATTTTATTTTATTTTATTTATTTATTTATTTATTTTTTTAAAAGATTTTATTTATTTTTTTGACAGAGAGAGACATAGCGAGAGCAGGAACACAAGCAGGGGGAGTGGGAGAGGGAGAAGCAGGCTTCCCGCAGAGCAGGGAGCCCGATGCGGGGCTCGATCCCAGGACCCTGGGATCATGACCTGAGCCGAAGGCAGACGCTTAACGACTGAGCCACCCAGGCACCCTTAAAATTTATTTTAAAAAGTCATTTTGCACATGCAAAACATAAAGCTTTTAGTATATACTGTTTCACAATTTTAGGATATACTGTGAGGATCCTTGGGGATCTGAGGTGTTTTTTTTTTTTTTTATAGACTAGAGGTTCTATTTTCATTTTCAAATCAAGTCGCTGTGGGTCTAGTATCTTTGTTTGCTTAATTTTAAGCTCTGTTACCATGACAGAACTTATTTACTCAACTAATGCCTAGCACTGTCAAACAGATACTGCTGGCAACTTGAATAATTTCTGTCTGCCAATAAAATCCCAAATAAAAATGGTAAATTTTCATTTTAAATGCAAAAGAATAGTTATGTTACTATACATTGATTTTAAAATTTCTTTCTTGGTTAATTACAATTTACTTTGATGCTTTTATGACAACTTTCTTTAATATCTTTATCTCCTAAACTTAACATTCAGTTGTAATATAAAGGCAGATAAGGGCCTAGTAAATGTATCTCTGTTAAAATTATTAACAATAATAACAATAATTATTATTTAAAATTTTATCCATGTAAAGTTGTTTAGATTCACACAGGTGACAAGAAAATACCTGTGCTGCTTTCCAATATAGTCATTTTTGTGTGAAATGCGTTTTATGCTTTGGAGATGTAGCCGTTTGGCAGAATCAGAGTTCTTTGTTTCTGGTCTTGAATCTTTACCATACTGGCAATGTGCTTGTTCATACTGAATAATCTATTTCTGATTATTAGTTTCAAAATTAGCTTGCAGTTGCTGTTTCCAAAAAGCTTTATTGTTTAAAGACTACTTTCACTGTGGCCTTTAAGTATGTCTTCTGTTTGAAGAGGCCAGATACATCAACTGAGATTAAGAAATAGGAAGTAGAGAATAAAACCAAGGAAAATAAGGTTTAAGTCAGATGTAGAAAGTGGTAAGCGGATTTTAAGATCTACCTCCTCCCACCCCCGCCCATTGGTTTGGGGAGATAATGAGATGTGAGTATAGTTGGACAGATGAGTTGATAGAATTATAAAAGGTAATCAGAGAGAGATGTTTGTATTTTCTTTGCAGAAGGCCTGCCTCACTTAAAACCAAATAGCTCCCCCCCCCCCCCCCTTTTTTTTTTAATTTGAATGTCTGCCTGTAGGTAGATTTTTTCAGTTGAATGAGGTTAGGTGCAGAGGTAAGAAAGACAAGGAAAATAACTTAATCACTCTGGTCCTTGTTTTCTTTATCTGTAAATGAGCATATTGGAATTGTTGACTTCTAAATTCCGTTCAGCTTAAATATACTCTCAATATTTATAACAGGATAGTAACATGATACAAATGGTTTTGAAGATTGATTTTATTGTATAAAGTAGATGTAATTGTTAGGAAAATTGGAGGTGGTTGTAAGTGATCCAGGCTTGATGTAATAAAAATGTAAAAAATATAGTGATGACAAAATCAGAAATATCTAGATTGAATTAGATTGATATGAGGAAGAAGAGAGAGGAATTTTTAAAATGAGTAATTCATTCAACAAGTTTTTTAATCTAAGTTTCATTATACATTTAAAAAACTACTGATCTCACAGAATGAATATGAAGGTTGACTGTAATAATGTATATAAAGCTCCCAACAGACCCCCTACCATAATGGACATACATGTTTTCATCTCTTTTGTTGCAGATGGTTTGCCAGACCATATGGTTTGCATATGATGCCTCTTGTCTTTTAACTAGGATTTACTTTGTTTTAGTTGCAATGAGACAGAAATTTGAGGACACTGAAAGACTGAGACTGACCATTTGTTTTCTTTCTTTCTTTCTTTTTTAAAGATTTTATTTATTTATTTGACAGAGAGAGACACAGTGAGAGAGAGAACACAAGCAGGAGGAGTGGGTGAGGGAGAAGCAGGCTTCCCGTGGGATCATGACCTGAGCCAAAGGCAGCCGCTTAACGACTGAGCCACCCAGGCGCCCCTATTTGTTCTCTTTCAAATGCATGACCCAAACAATATTTAGATATTACCTACAGGGCTTCCCACCCTCTCTCCAAAGATGGATTGGACAGAACCCATGTTTGAAAATGGGAGACTTCAACAGCCAGAATGGTCCTGGGCCCACAGCTAGCTTTGATAGTTCTAATGATCAAAGGCAGGGTAGGATGGGTAGACTGCAGAGAGGTAACAAAGCCGAGAGTTGAGCCCTTGAAAGGAATTTCTAGCTTTTTCCTCTTTTTTCTAAAAGAGTATTCCAATCCTCTTCAGTATTCCTCTTGAGGCAGAGATTACACATTGATGATGAAATATATTATAATCTCTGCCCATGGTAAAATACCATTAGGACTCTCCCATTGTATTATTTGGGAATACAAAGGCTATGTTTCTCTGTAAACATATTAGATGAGACATAGATACAAAAGAGCCAAAGAGCAGAGTTCCTGAACAAAGGGATTTCCAGCAGATTTTGCATGTGTTATTTTTTTATTTTTCCTCAGTACATATATGTAACTATTTCACCAGTACCGCCTGTGTCTTGGTTGGCTCACCATTCTTAAGTTTAAACTATAATTCATTTGTCCCCAGACAAATTTTAAAGGGCAGCCAGAGAAGAAATACATGCTGTATTTGCTTTGTTAGTCAGAGGGTGTGCCTGTCTATAGGACCAGCTAGTTCCTTTCTTTTTCTTGAATGTCTGTGATTGTGGATCTTTTAGTTATGTGAGCCCTATAGAGTTGATTGGGAGGAAAAGAGCAACCAAGACTCCTCTGTTTGAGTCGTAAGTAGGTAGGAAGCAGTATAGTACAGTGTCTGAAAGCCTGGGCTCTAGCATCAGTCTACCTGTTACTGTATGTAGAGAGGGAGGGTGTCTTTAGATTTGGTTCTAAGACCACCATCGTAGGTTGATCTCACATCCCCCCAGAACGCCCTTGTGATCTCCCGATTTTCTGTCCAGACCCAGGATCAAGTTTGTAGCATATTTTTGTTATCGAAGTGAGGAGCCATTTTTTTCTGTTTTGGTCTTGTTCATAAACCACACTTAGAATTCTAGAATATTTATGGGCGCCTGGGTGGCTCAGTTGGTTAAGCGACTGCCTTCGGCTCAGGTCATGATCCTGGAGTCCCGGGATCGAGTCCCGCATCGGGCTCCCTGCTCAGCAGGGGGTCTGCTTCTCCCTCTGACCCTCCTCCCTCTCGTGCTCGCTCTCATTGTCTCTCTTGCAAAAAAAAAAAATTATAAAGAATTCTAGAATATTTATTAGGATATGCCTTATGCAATCCTGAATTCTTCAAGTGTTTTAGTAAGGTTTTAAAAAATATTAGCTGTTATTAATTTAATCCTCTTATTTGCTTAAATTATACTAAAAATCACATTGTAACTTAAAAGGAAGAGATTTTATTTATTTATGGTAGGGGGAAAATAGAAATTATTTTCTTTAAAGGCTTACAATTCAATTTTTCCAGTTATTTTTGGCACATTATCCCCAGAATGTATATCCTTTGGTGAGAATATAGAGTCTGTGTCAGGGGTGGAGATAACATTTTGTTCAGTCATAGGCTAGAGAAAGCAGTTGAGGCATGCACCAAGATATATATATATCCAGAAAGACATAGGTCCGGAGGAAGAGCAGGTAGGTAAAACTTTGAAAACCTGAAGAGAGAATAAGAGATTAAGAACACTGGTAAAATTGAAGCTATTACATATTATCCTTAGAAAATGGCTCTCTCTGCTTGAATTCCCTCAGCACACTAATTAGGCCATGGTATGTGGAACTGTTCTGTAACTTTTAAATGATTATGAAAAATTGTGAGGTTTAAATAAAGGTATTTTACTCCGTTCAGAGCGTCAAATGATAAAACAAAATAGTCTCCTAAGAGCTAATGAACAAAGATTTTAAGGGCTTATTAGTTTATCAGTAAGACATAGAGATTTAAGTAATTGGTACTTTCACAGGTTAAAGCTCTGTGTATTTCAAACAATGTATGACTTCAGTACTTTTGTATTATACTCACTCAACCTATGTTTATTCCTGTCCCTTTAAATGTCTTTGTCTCCGGTTTTTGTACTCTTGACAGGAAAAAAGTGAAACTTGTATTTCAGTTGCTACTTTATAAAATCTGAATTATCAGTCCAGCTTCAGAAAATCACACCTTATACTACAGTATTATGTAATTTATTTCCTTTTGAATTTATTAAGAAAAAGGAAAGGGGAGTGAATTTTATTGGTACTTGCCTGTCATGTTCAAGGACCAGTAAAAAAAACCAGTGTAGCTAGATCAGGTCCTCTTAAGAGAGAATTATAGGGGAGGAATTGGAAACAACAGGCAAACATCACTCTTTTGAGGAATTTTGCTCTAAAGCGGGGCAAAGAAATGGGACAGTGGCTGGGTGTAAATGTGATCCCGAGAAGGTGTGTGTAGGTGAGATATGAGAAATCGCAGCGTGTTTATAATCTAATAGGGATGATTTTGGAGAGAGAAAATGATGTTGTAGGAGAGAGGGAGAGAGTAGCTTGTGACTGTCTTCAAGTAGGCAACATGGGATTGGATCTAGTATGTTTATGGAAAAACTGGCCATTGACTAGAGCCCAGAAAGTCCATCTGTAGTAACTGCATGAAATGGGGGCGCCTGGGTGGCTCAGTCGTTAAGCGTCTGCCTTCGGCTCAGGTCATGATTCCAGGGTCCTGGGATCGAGCCCCGCATCGGGCTCCCTGCTCGGCCAGGAGCCTGCTTCTCCCTCTCCCACTCCCCCTGCTTGTGTTCCCCTCTCTCGCTGTGTCTCTCTCTCTCTGTCAAATAAATAAAATCTTAAAAAAAAAAAAAAAGTAACTGCATGGAAGTTGGGATCAGATTTTACAGGGTGACTTGATAAATAAGAACAGGGTCTTTGGGAAAAGAAAGGTCTCATAATAAGCTTGAATAATTATCCTTCTAGCGTAGTAGAAAGGGAATAAAATTGGAGGGAGATAAAATTTGAGTTCAGATTCTAGCTCTGTGATTTATTAGCTGACGTGTGAACTTAGTTACACCATCCCTGTACTATTTGGGGGTGCAGAAATAGAATTCATTTCAAGGTGGTTCAGATAAAAAGATTTTAATGACAAATTGACTTTGAGAGAATGACCAGGGCTAAGAGAATGGACGAGAGATCGTTAGAGACTATCAGCCCTAAAAAGCTATTACCTCCCCTGGGGCTGCAGGAACAGGGGTGGAAATGGTGTTCTCAGAGTCACAGCTTCAGCTATGAAGGGAAGGCCATCTGGTAAGAGCTGTAGTCACAAGGGGTGGGAGGGGGTGCAGCTATTGCCAGGGACAATGGTAGGCATACGTAGGCAACAGAAAAGAACCTTGATTTCTCTTTCCTCTCAGATTCCAGTTTCCTGTTGGTGGATCCCAGCCTAGGCAGAAACCAGCTGCATGGGAGCTTAGGTGATGCAGAATATGGGGATCAGCCTCCCCAGCACAGTTTTAGTTAGGTTAGCACTTGGGCTATCCATTTATATTTTTGGTTTATGTTCAATAAACACAATCATAGAGTGAAATGGTTTCTTTATCGGGCCTACGTTGGAAGGCATAGAACTAGAGTAAGTGGGAAATACTGAAATTCAGTCAGTTCCATTAGCATAGATTTGTACACATAAAGCTCAAGTAAAATGTAATTAAGAAATATGAGAATAAAGGGTATTGTAACAGTTAATTCACAGCTGTACCATAATATTTTTTGAATTTCACGGAGTATAACAGTTCTGTGAGTTTGACTTGAAGGCACATATATGTTTTTCTTTTTGGCTACATAGGGAACAATGAAATAAAACCTCATTGACGTAATAGAACCTGATAACATCTCTGGTTGTGCTGCTGATATTTCACTGTGGTATTGGTGGTTTTGTAGAGCTCTGTAAAGCATGTTGGACTTATAAACACATTCAAACAGAAACTTATCAGGACTCAACTTTTTTTAACCACAGAGTTGAATTTATATGAAGGCACAGTCTTGGGTTCACTTTATCAAATCCACTAAAAAAAATTTTTCTTGGTAGTATATACCTCACACGCTACTTAGAAAGCTGTTTTTAAAATTAGTTTTAAACAGATAACCACAGTGTTGGAAAATATATAATAATTTCTGATACTCTATATGAGCTGAGAAGGAAACATAATAAATATTGGAAGCTCCTAAAACCGCAATTAAAATTTCATACTTTCATTACATGGTGTCTTCTAATATAGTAGAACCATATTCTGAAAACATACCGTACCCACCATAACTTCTTTTTCTGTGATGATTAGAAATTTAGCTAATTTAAATTATTTATTTTTATATTTAAATTATTTACAGAATCTACTTTGGTATTGGTACTAAAGTTTAGATGCCTAAAGTTTTGCTGACTTGGGAACAACATTATATATAGGACATACACTGTTTGCTTGGAAGTAAGACTTTAAAAGAGCTATTTATTAGTATATGGGAGGAAAGAATGTTTCCGCCAATTTTTCTTCAACTTTTAATATCCATGTACCATATACTATGTATTCAGTATGCATGGTAGGTACCTGCCAATTTTAGACGAATGTATAAAAATGATTCATTATAATTTTTAAAAATTAAAAAATCAATATTTTTATATCAGTGAACATTGTTTGCAACATTAAGGGTATCTCTGTTGTAGCTCACTGATGAGAATAAATAGGTTGTGTGTTGTAAATTCATTCTATATCCAACCAGATTCTTTTCTTTTCTCTATTTCTCTTAAAATAGAAAAATCCAAGCAAAATCATAATTCGGCAATGAAAGGCAGCAAGTGTTTTTGGCTATTGGTTCTGAATACTCAGATTCAACATGGATCCTGTAGTTGTAAAGAGATTTCTCACTGAAGATTATTTTCAGAGCTGTGTCAGTTGCTAATTTAATGGTCATTATCATATTTAAAAGCTTGAGAAATAGGGGTGCCTGGGTGTCTCAGTTGGTTAAGCACTCGATTCTTGATTTCAGCTGGGGGATGTGATCTCAGGGTCGTGGGATTGAGCCCCACATCAGGCTCCAGGCTTAGCCGGGAGTCTGCTGGAGATTTCCCTCTCTCCCTCTTGTCTCTCTCTCTCAAAAACAAATCTTTAAAAGCTTGAGAAATAGAAGTTCTGTGCATTTTATTGACGAAAATGCTTCTATTATATTTGCTATTTATGTTTATATTTTATATTTTTTAATATTTTTATATTTGCTCTGTTTTCCACAACACACTGAAAGGATGTATACTCTGTGGCCAAAAATTGAGTGCAGTTACATTTATGCTATTTCTTAAATGCTGAATCATGACCAGCATATGTGTTTCAACCACTAGGTGTTTTCTGTGAATAAAGTAGTGTATAAACTTGCAGTTAGGAGATATTCTCATTGTTTAGCAAGACTTCTCCTTGCTGTACAGATAACTGATTTCCTCAGAACATATTCTAACACACGTTTCTCAGTTTCTGTCAGAGTTCACAAAATAATCATTAAATAGGGGGAAATATACCCTTGTAGTATGGGTTTTCAGTGATAGACACATAAAAACTTGTCTACCACCCTTCCTCATAAGTATTGCACATACATAACAAGAGTTGATTCAGACTTAGCACATGAGTGCATTTATCCAGCAATAAAGTGAAATATCTGCTGTATGCAAATGTGGCATCATATGCATCATAGGCCTTTTCAATTCTGTGATACCCCAAGGTGTCATATGGTAAGTATATGTTGGAAATTATTTGATGTGTTCTCTCTTCCAGCATAATGCTTATCGTCTGTGTGGCTGGTTTTACAAGTCTCTCGGCTATAGTTTATTTTATTTTATTTTTTAATATATGCGTTTGCATTGAGGAGCACAGAATCTGGATGGTGCCTCTATAATTTTTGTCTCTTCTAAGAATGAAAATCTTCAGATTCATATAAGAAAGCATTATGTTCTTGTTCTAGAGAAATTCTATTGGTTTACCAAAAAGATTTTTATGTTTTGTTTGAATATGTCCGAAAAGTTTCCATTGCTTCCTATTACCATTATTTGATAAAGTTTCAAAGTGGAAAACATGTGGAAGAATATAGGGTAAATGAATTACAAGTCTAAAAAAAATTAGCTTTTAGGTAGTCACTGTTGTATGTCTTAGTAATATTTTCATTTTTGTGGATTTGTGTGGTATTTGCATTAGATCTGTATTCCATTTGCATTAGAGTCTTTTTTTTTTTTTTCTTTTTTTTTAAAGATTTTCTTTATTCATTTGGGAGAGCACAAGCAGGGGGAGAGGCAGAGGGAGAGAGAAGCAGACTCCCTGCTGAGCTGGGAGCCCAACTTGGGGCTCTCTCCTAGGACCTGGAGATCATGACCTGAGTGGAAGGCAGACGCCCAACCATCTGAGCCACCCAGGCTGCCCCTAGAGTCTTGTTCTTGAGCTAGGCTTAGCATTTATTCTGAGTTATTTATGTTTCTGTTTTTATCAACACCTTAAGCTTTAGGAAACCAACTTTGAGCCACTTCTTTTTTTGATTGGAGATATAGTGCAACACAAGGAAAAGAATACAAATTTAATAGATGTAAACAAAAATATTTCAATGACATAAAAATGCTTCAGTTAAGATGATTTGTAAAGACTAACACAGGCTTTAGGGCACCTGCCTAGCTTTTAAGAATATAATAGTTATTACAATGAAGATGGTGAGATTTCTGTGGAAATCAGAATTAATCTTATATTTCATAATTTTGAAATATATGTAAACTACATAGATTCCTTTTTCTGTCTAAATATTCCAGACCACTGATGAACAACAAGTGATTTATAGATCATAATCTGATAAATAATGGCTAATAATGGAGTATTATGTTTGTTTCCTAGTTTAAATTTTATCTTAAGTCCTAATATTATAGAACCATTGAGCAGTATTTTCCTTAAGGATTTCATTATTTTTGAATCTCTCTCAGTCTATGCTGTATTATTAGTTCTCCTACTGTCCTGGATCATTCCTATCAGGAACAGACAAGCTCTAAACCTAGAGCTTTTTTTTTTTTTTTAAAGATTTTATTTATTTATTTAACTGACAGAGAGAGAGAGACAGTTAGAGAAAGAACACAAGCCCGGGGAGTGGGAGAGGGAGAAGCAGGCTTCCCGCCAAGCAGGGAGCCCGATGCGGGGCTCGATCCCAGAACCCTGGGATCATGACCTGAGCCGAAGGCAGATGCTTAACCAACTGAGACACCCAGGCGCCCCTAGACCTAGAGCTTTTGTTAACCATGTCACAACAACAAAAAGTATTAATCCCCACGTTCTTTTCCAACTATTATCCCATTTCATTCTTGCCATTTACAGCACAATTTCTCAAGAGTTTCACTAGTCACTGTCTTCACTTCTTTCCCTTCCTAAATTCTTAATTTTTAAGTAAAGCTTCATAAATACTTGTAAAATATGCATAAAGTTTAGACGAAAGATAACAAACACCAGCTACTCTCCATTACCATTAATTTTGAACATACCCTAACTTTGAAGTTCCCTATACGCCACTCCCGGATCCAGTTTCCTTCTCTTCTCCCTTAGAAACAGTCACCGTCCTGAATTTCTTAAAGTTTCCTGTATGTTTATATTCCTAAAAAGTATATTTCAGTACATTTTACATGTATGAAATTATACTGTATGTATTCTTCTGTGACTTTTCTTATTCAATCTTATGTTTCGGAATTTATTTATACAGTATGTAACTGTACTTCATTTATTTTCACCGTTGTATTCCATGGTATGAGTGTTCTCCATTTTGTTATGGATAGACATTTGGGTTATATCTAGTTTGCTTGCTACCCCAAACAGTGCAGCTATGTGCAGTTAGGTTAAACTGTATAGCAAAGTCCAAGTTTTGGAAAGATTTTTCTCCTAATCTGTTGTGGATTAATGCTTTTATAAAATACACTAAAAATGTTTCAGCAATGTTAAATTGCTATAAAAATTTCTAAACATATACCCTTAATTTCTTTCTTTATCTTACTGTAGAGAACACTTGGTATAACAATGCTTTAATATATATCTAGCTGCAGAATACCTGGACCATACATCTTCCACTATGTATAGGCAATAGGCAAAAATTTTGTTCTCTCAAAATCACTAATTGCTAGTTGTTCAGATTAAACAGAAGATGATCTACTAGCAGTTTGTGACTTTCACTGTATCTTTTTTTCAGTTCCTAACATACAGGGAATTTCAGACAGAGACCCCCAAGAGCAGTTAGAATAGGATGAACATTACCTCTTGTGTTACGGCCGCAGCTTCTGAGTGGGCATCCTCAACCTGTCTCTCTCAGAATATAAGCTAATGTTGCTTCTGTAAGCAAGAAGCCAGACTACTTTATATCAGTATTTCTCAAACTTATTTTCATTATCATTCCTTTAAGGAGCTGTTTTAGACATTTTTTCCCCTCTAATCATTCCTCCTCTTCTATGAAATTTACTACTGTAGATCAACAGTCTCTCTGTTTATGTACTGTGGCATTTGGAGGGCTACAACCGTTTTATTATTTTTAAGATTTTTTTTTTTTTTTTTTTGTCTCCTAAGAACCAATTTTCACCTGCTTGGGAGTGGTAGGACTACCTTAAGAATGCATGATATGAATACAGATATGGTTCTGGCATTAGAGTACAAGCGTTTAAAAAGATAGTATTTAATTATCAGATAGGTGAATGAAGTGGGGAGCAAGGAAGACTCAATGTTAAGAAACTGTCCTACTGAAAATGTGCTTGATTTAGGAAAAGATCAACTTCTACTTAGACTCATGAATTGGAAAGTGAGGAATAGGCATTTGTCACTGTTTGATGGCATACTTTGTAGAAGAAATGTAGAAGTATGGATTGGAGGACAGTACAGTTAGGCAAGTTTGTAGATTTAGAATGCAAATTAGTGAATTGATGCCTATCTCCTAGGTCATTTTTGGTGACCCATCATGTGGCTCTGACTTCACGCCTATCTATTCTGTGCTTTTATTGGTGACTTAAGAAAACCTCAGATTTACAAATGTTGAGAGGAATGGTGAATAGGCTAGTTGACATCCTCAATCTCAAAAGAAAACTTGGGCAGGCTAAGTTAAGGACAGAAGTAAAGTATTGCAGTTGGGTCTAAAATACCAATTGTAGGGGCACCTGGGTGGCTCAGTCAGTGGAGCATAGCAATACCAAGTATAAAAGAAACTTAGGGATTTAAGTTATGTTACTCTTTAAAGAAAAAAAAAAAGATTTATTTATTTTAGAGAGGGAGAGAGAATGGGGCAGAGTGGTAGAGGGAGAGGGACAAGCAGACTCCCAGGTGAGCTCAGGAGTCCCACGCAGGGCTCAGTCCCAGAATCCTGAGATCATGACCTGAGCTGAAATCAAGACTCGGCTGTTTAACCAACTGAGCCACCCAGGTGCCCCAAGTTACGTTACTCTTAATTTGAGTGTTCTGAGAAAGTAATTAACATTTTAATCTGCATTAATTAATGTCTCTAGAATCTAGAATGTATGCTGGTCAAATCCCAACCTTAAATAATTATGTCAGGATTACACTTAGGGCCATATAAAATACTGCATATATTTAATGAGTCTACTAATATTCATGAAATACTTTGCATGTAGTTATACCACAGCCATTCTGTGGGTACTGGTCCATGAGTTTTAGACTTAGTTATAGTATGTCTGGATGTTTTTTGGGAAGAAATAGGTTTCTTTTCACTGGCAAGAGATGACTTTCTGCAAGGATGTTGACAAGGAGATGGTGATAATGACAACTACAGTTTTTTGAGTGATTCAGGGTGGGTATATCATCTAAAAGAGGGGTCAGCAAACTATATAGCCCACTGACCAAATCCAGCCAGCAAGCCTGTTTTTTAAGGCTCTCTAGCTAAGAATGTTTTTGCATTTTAAAGCGTTGTAAAACAAACAAAAAGATTGTCTCAGTGACCTTAGATGGCTTGTAAAGCCTAAAATATTTACTATCTGTCCCTCTACAGAAAAAAATATGCCAACTCCTGATAAAATATTGGACCAGTGATAGAGTGGATAACACTTTAAGATCTTTTGCAGATAGAAGACAGAAAACCAAGGATAAAAAACAACACAAATAGTTCACTATTCGGGTGAGCCTGGGTGGTTCAGTTCATAGACTCCTGATCTTGGGGTTGTGAGTTGAGCCCCCCGTTGGGGGTAGAATTTACTTGAAAAAAAAAATTGTTCAGTATATAGAAATCAGGTGATTATATTACAAATTAAGTTTAAAGTAGAGACTAGGGTTCAAAGCTATGTAGAAAATTGAAATTATAATCAATTTGTTTTGGCAAAAGGAGACCTATTTATTAAGTAAACTCAAGAGAAATTTAGGATTAATTATAGATAGCAGTTACAGATTGCCAAATTAAAGCTAATGTTTTCTCCTTGAGCATAATGACTATTGAAAGGAGACGTGGCCAGAAAGCTTGCTGGGGAGAAAAAGGACAGGAAAATACTAGTCTGGGACTAAGAAGTTATCATTGATAGCCTATAAAGGAGACAAACAGGAAAACCATCACTAATTATCTGCATATCAAAAGGGTTGAGTGTTGCTTTTTATAATCCATTACTTTATACTTAATCTAACCCCAAGGACAAGCTTTTTACTGCTTTTGAGAGATCTGCCTTATTAGTAAGGAAATAGCACCACCCATGGACACTGGTTTAGAATGATGAGTGATGATCCTTTGAAGATGGTGGGGGGGAGGGAGAGTGTCTGATGATTTGTGATTTTTCTTGTATTTTTAGTAACTGGGTGTTATTTTGATTTGTATTTTCCTTTTTGTGGTAATGGATATTTTGAAGGTTAATATATCTTATTATAGTGACTTTATTCTGACAGTTTTCTTGATTTCCCAATCACAGGGTCTGTAATTTATGGAATATTCTTTCTATAGATAATTTTATTCTCACATCCCCAATTGTTCTCCCAAACTGTAAGCTATCTTAGGTATCTGTAATTGAAGATGTTCCATTTTGTCTTTACATGTATTTGTTTACTTCTGGTTTGTAACTAAATGTATTTTTTTTTTCCAGATGATTCTTTGGGATTGGGACTTAAAGCAATGGTATAAACCTCATTATCAGGTAAATATAGTAAATATCACTAATAATGCCGATAATGAAACTTTTTTTAAAATTGAAGTATAGTTGACACATAATGTTAGTCTCAGTATACTGTAATGAAACTTTTGACATTTTGTTATTTTTTATTTTTATTTTTTTATATATATTTTTTAGTTTTTTAAAGATTTTATTTATTTATTTGAGAGAAAGAGAACATGATGGGGGTGGAAGGGCAGAGGGAGAGGGAGAAGCAGACTTCCTGCTGAGCAGGGAGCTGATGCGGGGCTCAATCCCAGGACCCTGGGATCATGACCTGAGCCGAAGGCAGATGCTTAACGATTGAGCCACCCGGGCGCCCCCCTCAAAAGGAATTTTTATATGTTAAAGTAGACTTACAGGATCCTGGTGGGGGTGGGGGAAGGGGGTCAGCTAGGATTGCCTTTTGCCCTTAGCAAAGTATTAGTCAGTTGAGTCTCTGGAGGAATGTCACTTTGCCTGTTTCAAGGACTTGTCAGTGGGCTGTAGGTAGTAAGGAAATTTAATAATTTTTCCTCTGCCTTTGTTTTCCACATCACTGACTTCCAGCAATTAATTTGGCTTATTTATGAACTTTATATATATAAATGGAGTCATATATACTTTTAAGCTTTTTTGATCACTTAAGTAATACATATTTATGTCAGAAGAATTGAAAATAGAAGTGTAAGAGGAAAAAGAAAAATCACTCCTAAATATCAAGCAATAACTATGTTAATTATGTTAACTTTTGATGTATATCTTTACAGATCTTTTCCCATTTTCCCATTGTATTGAAATGTGTGTTTGTGTATTCTATTCTAAAAAAATATTATAATAATTATAAATTATATGTAAGTATATAACATAAATATTAACAAAATAGATAAAATATATAAATATAATTATTTGTAATATAAAATATATTTATTATAATTAGGTTGTAATATGCTGGTTTGAAACCTGATGGTTTTCACTAATAGATAAACATTAATAAATATCAAATCTCTGTCCTTTATATTTACAGAAACATTACACCCGTTTATTAGATTTATGTAGTTGTCTCTATCCCAATTTTTGAAAAATGAATATTCCTTTCAGTGGGTTTTGTTTTTAAGGTATGAATGAGAGAGCCACAACAGCCCATAAGAACAAAATATTCTCTGGGTTTTGGTGAATAAAAAACATAACTATTGCAGTCAGATAAAATCAAGAAGCCCACTTCTGACCCAAAAAAGCCTGGCTCTTTGACCTACACAAGGACTTTCTCATCAGTCATACTCACCAAGATCCTCAGTTTCCAATTAAAAGAGTATTTAAATTATTAGTAAAATCTAAAGATAAATAAGCAGTAATGGTTAAGAGCATAGACTGGTAGTCAGACAGACTGGTATGTGATATCAGGCACCTTTCTCCCTTTTTAGCTCACCTAACCTCCCTCTTTTCATTCACCTCTTTTTCTTTCTTTCTTTCTTTCTGTTTTTTTTTTTAAGATTTATTTATTTGAGCGAGAGACAATGAGAAAGTGCGTGCACGTGGGCGCAGGGGCGGGGGCTGGAGGTGCAGAGGGAGATGGAGAAATTCAAGCAGAGCCTGCCACGGGGCTTGATATTTTAAAAATATGTATATATATAATATGTATATGTACCACTGGATTTTATTTTTTGTTTTGGAATTTTGAATCCATGTTTGGCCTATAATTCTTGTTTTTCATAATGTTCTTGGCATGTTTTTGCTATAAATAGCTTATAGTGGCCTCATAAAATAAAGTGGGATATTCACTCTCTTTCTATTATCTAGAAACATTTGGTAAGATTGGTGTTCTTTCTTTAATGTTTGAAAGAATGCTGTGGTGAAGTTTGGAGCTTTTTTTTTTTTTTTAAAGATTTTATTTATTTATTTGACAGAGACATAGCGAGAGAGGGAACACAAGCAGGGGGAGTGGGAGAGGGAGAAGCAGGCTTCCCGCGGAGCAGGGAGCCTGATGTGGGGCTCGATCCCAGGACCCTGGGATCATGACCTGAGCCGAAGGCAGACGCTTAACGACTGAGCCACCCAGGCACCCCAGTTTGGAGCTTTTTTTATGAACAAATGTTAAATTATGGATTCAGTTTCTTCAGTAGTTTTAGGCCTATTCTGGTTTTCTGTCTCTTATTACAGTTTGGTTAGTGGTGCTTTCTAGGAACAACTTTTTTTTGTTGTTCTCTCCAGCTGAGACTGCTGAAAGCTCTACTTTACTTTCAAAATAGAAATCTGTTTGACAATTTTTGCTTGCTTTCTCCATCTCAGCCACTGTTTGCAGATTGGCAAATGCCTTTAGGGGCAAGCAGCTCTGAAGTCAAGCTTGCTGCTTTTTCTTCTCTCTGAGATCTTGCTTAGCCTTTAAAGCCCTGCCTGTCTTGATAACCCTGATGTTTTGGTCTTCCAGCCTCCTGTGACTACAGAAAGCTCCGCTGTTTCCTAGGCTCTTAACTGCTCTGTGTCGTATCCTCTCTGCCCCGGCCAGTTATGAGTCCGTAGCAGAGTCCTTGAGGGAAAAAGTAGCACAGTATGGTGGATTCATTTTAATTTATTAACTCTGAGTTCTTGTTCTTTCAAGGCCCAGCTGCTTGACTGTTCTCTGATGCCTTGAAATGGGTGCTATTTTTATTTTATTTCAGCTTTTCTAGACTAGTTATTCTAGGCAGAAGAGTTGGTTTGATACAACCTCCTTGCTGAAAAATAAGGCAAGCCTCTTAAGTCACTCTGAACCTATTTTGTCATCTATACATTGGGAATAATACCAATTTCCTCAGAGGGCTGATTACGATAACAACAACAGCAATAAGTGCCTGGTGGGATAGTAGCACTCAATAAAAATGTGAGCTAATATTATGTTAATATATAATAATGAATTCTAAGTATCTCTGAAATTATAGTGTAAGACAGGATTTAGCACAGTTTTTTTCTATAAAGGGCCAGATAGTAAATATTTTAGCATTTGCAGGTGATACACAGCCACCTCCCTCCTCCTCCTCTTCAGTCATCCTTTAAAATGTGGAATCTATTCTTAGCTCTCTGGGCAGAAACAAGATTTGCCACATATAAGCCAGTGGGAAATAGGAATTTAAGTTCAGATTTAAAAATTTGTCACTCTTGCTTACTGCACTCCCCTCACCCAGAATAAAAGTTGAAGTCCTTATCATGGACCTAAGTGACCTTACACAATATGGTCCCTCACTTTATTCCCATTTACTTCTCTGACCTCGTGTTGTACTAATTTCTCCTTCATTTACTCTGCTCCAGTTACTTGGGCCTCCTTATTCCTCAAACAAGCTAGGCATGCTGGGCCTCTGGGTCTTCACACTTGCTGGTCTCCCTGCGTGGAATGCTCTTTTCCCGTATCTCTGTCAGTTCTTAATGTAAAAATTGTCTTTTCACCTTCTCTAACATTTCAGTGCCCTCCATTACTTCCCTTTCTCTTTCCTTGCTTTACTCTTCCTCTCAAAATCTGCTCAAAATCTGTGATTCTCCTTTGCTCATATCCGTTAGCCTGGAATCTTATGTTCTCAAAAATTTGGTCCCCACATGCCTCTCCAACCTTATTTTCCAGTGCACTTAAAAAAAAAAAAAAAAAAAAGCCTGTACTTTAATAATTTTATGTTCCCTGTACTTTGCTCTTTTACTGCTTTTGTACCTTTATGTGCATTCTTTCTT
This sequence comes from Mirounga leonina, assembly GCF_011800145.1. Lineage (NCBI taxonomy): Eukaryota > Metazoa > Chordata > Mammalia > Carnivora > Phocidae > Mirounga > Mirounga leonina. The sequence goes on along the minus strand of NW_023270852.1, from coordinate 3,063,675 downwards.
GATGAGCTCCCCCAAATACATTTTTAGTTTTATTGTAAAATAACTATTTCTCCCTAATCTTTAGAAATAAAATCCTACCAAATTAATATCTCAGCTCAAATGCTACCCCTTCCATAAAGTTTCTGTTAACCATTCAGATTAAAGTTTATGTATCTTCTTTGAACTCTGATGCCACTTTATCTGTATTTTTATTTCATCACTCTCCATAATATTAATAATAGTACTACTTACTGTATTTTACCTCTATGTACCATACATTGCACTATGTGCTCTGCATGTATCATCAGCTTTAATTCTCCCTGCTCCTCTCCACTAAGTATAACTATAAACTCTGGAAGTAACAAGAGGCAACCAAAGGAGAATTCTGAAAAATGGAAAGAGGAGGGTGGACTGGTTAGAGACCCCAGTAATGGAGAAAAACTGTAGTGATGGGGTTTCTTATAACCCCTGCCTAACAGCAAAAGGTGATTCAGGTGGGCTTATTCCTTCCCCAAGATGAAATGAGAGTCCTGCCAATAACACCAAGTGAGTCTAGTTGCTTTAGCAAGGGAAAACTGATCAGGAACTCCACTGACAATAAGAGGTCAAGGGAGGGATTCTCATTCCCTACTGAGCAGGAGACTCCCTTTACCCAGTGAGAGACTGGGTGGCCAGGGGGCCTGGCAGAGGGGATACGGCCACAACATGTGTCTAGTCCAGAAGGTGCTCTTTGTCCCTGTGGTCTGGAGACTCTCTTGCCCCACCGAGAGGTACCAGGTGGCTCAATGTGATGAAATTCCTCCCTCTTCCTCCCATCTCCTCACCCACAGAGGTAGCGGCAAGGACCAGTGGGAACCCTAGTGGGTCAGAGAAGTAAATGGGAATAAAGTGAGGGACCATATTGTGTAAGGTCACTTAGGTCCATGATTGAAAACAATCAGACAGACTAAAATACCACTGTGAATGCCCTGAAAACTAAATTGTCATTAGAACCACAGCCTGAAAAAGTAGACCAGGACCTGCTGCTAAATCTAAACAGAGAGACCACCTCCCAATACAAAAGATTTAAATAGGACCCAGAGTCTTATAGGGTAATAGCCAAAATGTTGATGATAAAATAAAGAAATCACTTTTCATACCAAGAACCAGGAAAATCGCAACTTGAATGAGAAAAAAACAATCAATGCTTAACACCAAGATGAATCAAATTTGGAATTATCTGATAAGAAATTTTTTCTTAAGATTTTATTTCTTTTTTTTAGAGAGCAAGAGAGAGAGAGAGAGAGAGAGAGCAGGAACAGGGGGAGGAGCAGAGGGAGAGGGAGAAGCAGGCTCCCTACTGAGCAGGGAGCCTGTTGTGGGGCTCTGAGATCATGACCTGAGCCGAAATCAAGAGTCGGGTGTTTAACCAACTGAGCCATCCAGGTACCCTCGATAAGAAATTTTAAAGCAGTATTCTAACAAGCAATTACAAATAAACAAAATAGAAAATCTCAACAATAACAAAAATACAGGCACACCCCTTTTATTGTACCTCACAGATACTGTGGTAGGTTTTGTTTTGTTTTGTTTTACAAATTGAAGGTTTGTAGCAATCCTGCATCAAGCAAGTCTATTTTTACTGTTTCAGCAACAGCATTTGCTCACTTCATGTTTCTCGAACACGTTTTGGTAATTGTTAAAATATTTCAAACTTTTTCATTATTATACTTGTTATGGTGATCTGTGGTCAGTGATCTTTGATGTTACTGTTGTAATTGTTCTGGGGTGCCATGAATCATGCACATATAAGATGGTGAACTTAATAAATATCGTGTGTGTTCTGACTGCTCCACTGACTGGCAGTTCCCCCATCTCTCGCCCTTCTCCTTGGCCTCCTTATTTCCTGAGATGCAACAATATTGAACCTCAGTCAGCTAATAACTCTACAAGGCCCTCTTAGTGTTCAGGAGATAGTCACATATCTCTCACTTTAAATGAAAAACCAGAAATGAGTAAGCTTCCAGAGGAAGGCATGTCGAAAGCCGAGATAGGTCAAAAGCTAGGCCTCTTGCATCAGACATCCAAGTTGTGAATGCAAAGGAAAAGTTCTTGAAGGAAATGTAAAAGTGCTACTTCAGTGAACATGTGAATGATAAGAGGGTGAGACAGCTTTATTGCTGATAGGGAGAAAGTTTTAGTGGTCTGGATAGAAGATCAAACCAGCCACAACATTCCCTTCAGCCAAAGCCTAATCCAGAGCACGGTCCTAACTCTCTTCAATTCTGTGAAGGCTGAGAGAGGTGAAGAAGCTGCAGAAGACAAGTCTGAAATTAGCAGAGGTTGGTTCGTGAGGTTTAAGGAAGGAAGCCATCTCCATAACATCAAAGTGCAAGTGAGTGCTGATGTAGAAGCTGCAGCAAGTTATCCAGAAGATCTAAGCTAAGATAATTAATGAAGATGGTTACACTAAACAACAGATTTTCAGTGTAGGTGAAACAGCCTTCTATTGGAAGAAGATGGCACCCAGGACTTCCACGGCCAGATTGAAGTCAGTGCCTGCCTTCAAAGCTTCAAAGGATAGACTGATTCTCTCAACTGGGGCTAATGCAGCTGGTGACTTGACATTGAAACCAGTGCTCATTTACTGTTCTGAAAATCCTAGGGTCCTTAAGAATTAGGCTAAACATACTCTGTGCTCTGTAGTTGGAACAACAAAGCACATCTGTTTGCAACGGTTTACTGAACATTTTAAGCCCACTTTTGAGACCTCCTCAGAAAAAAAAAAGATTCAAATATGATGCTCATTGACAATGCACCTGATCACCCAAGAGCTCTGATGGAGATGTACAACAAGATTAATATTTTCATGCCTGTTAACACAACATCCATTCTGTAGCCCATGGAGCAAGGAGTAGTTTTGACTTTCAAGTCTCATTATTTAATAAGTACATTTTATAAGGCTATACCTGCTATAGATAGTGAATGATTCCTGTGTGAGATCTGGGCAAAGAAATTGGAAAACCTTCTAAAAAGGATTCACAATTGAAGAGGTCAAAATACCAGCATTAACAGAAATTTGGAAGAAGTTGATTCCAACCTTCGTGGATGACTCTGAGGCGTTCAAGACTTAAGAAAGTAACTACACATGTGGTAGAAATAGCAAGAGAAATACAATTAGAAGTAGAGCCTGATGATGACTGAATTGTTGCAATCTTATGATAAAACTTGAACGTATGAGGAGTTGCTTCTTATGAATGAACAAAGAAAAGTAGGTTTTTTTTTTTTAAGATTTTTATTTATTTGCGAGAGAGAGAATGAGAGGCAGAGAGCATGAGAGGAAGGAGGGTCAGAGGGAGAAGCAGACTCCCTGCTGAACAGGGAGCCTGATGTGGGACTCGATCCCGGGACTCCAGGATCATGACCTGAGCCGAAGGCAGTCGCTTAACCAACTGAGCCACCCAGGCGCCCAAGAAAAGTAGTTTTATGAGATAGAATCTACTCCTAGTGAAGATGCTGTGAAGATTGTTGAAATGACAGTAAAGGATTTAGAGTATGACATAAACTTGAAAAAGCAACAGGAGGTTTTGAGAGGATTGACTCCAAGTTTGAAAGAAGGTCTACTGTGGGTAAAATGCTATCAAACAGCATCACGTGCAACAGAGAAACTTTATGAAAGGAAGAGAACTGAATGCAGCTAACTTCATTTATTTTAAGAAATTGCCACAGCCACCCCAACCTTTAGTAACCACCACCTTGATTTGATCAGTCTGCAGCCATCAATACCAAATTCAGGACCCTCCACTAGCAAAAAGATGACAACTCGCTGAAAACTCAGATGATGGTTAGCATTTTTTAGCAATAAACTATTTTTTTTTTAGAGGCGGGGAGAGTGTGGAGGGGTGGGGCAGAGGGAGAGAGAGAGAATCCTAAGCAGGCTCCACACCTAGTATGGAGCCTGACACAGGGCTTGATCTCACAACCCTGAGATCATGACCTGAGCCGAAATCAAGAAGTCAGATGCTTAACCAACTGAACCACCCAGGTGGCTAAATAAAAGTATGTTTAAATTAAGGGATGTACATTGTTTTTCTTTTTGACATAATGTCATTGCACACGTAATAGACTACAGTATGTTGTAAACATAACTTTTATATGCACTAGGAAACCAGAAAATTTATTTGACCCACTTTATTGCGCTATTTGCTCTATTGCAGTGGTCTGGAATCAAACCTGCAACATCTCTGAGGTAGATCTGTAGAAGTTATAAAAAAGAAAAAAATGAAAACTATGGAACTGAAAAATGCAATAATGGAAATGAAAAATTTGCTGAATGGGCTTAGGAGAGTGGAGATGACAGAGGATAGAATTTATGAGCTTGAGGATAGAGCAACAGAATTTACCTGATTTGAACAACAGAGAGGAAATAGATGGAAACAAGATGAAGAGCTTTAGGGATGTGTGGGACAATAACAAGAGATCCAAAATTCATATTCGTGTCTGAGAAGGAGAGAGAGTTTAAAAGATTATTTGAAAAAATAATGGCTGAAAACTTCCCCAAATTTTGCAAAAGAAGTAATCCTACAAATTCGAAAAGATAATGAATCCCAAATACGAAAAACCCCCAACAAATCTGCAAGCCATGTCATAAACATTTGAAAACTAAAGACCAAAGAAAAAACCTTGAAAGCAACTAGAGAGAAATGACATATGATCTGTATGGGAACACCAACTCAAATAAGAGATTTCTCATTTGGATGTGGGGAAACAGATGCTATTATAATACAATTTGTGGAAGTATAGATTTAACCAACATACAGGAGGGCAGTTTTATAGTAATGATCAAATTGTAGCATGTTCATTTACTGTGGTTCAGCAATTCAATTTTATGGGAAGCTATTTGTCAGAAGTATGCTTAATTATCTATAGTGACATATATAAGGAAGTATTTATTTACAAAGATTAGAAATAGCTGACCTATCCCCTAGTAATAGGGAATGTTTTCAAATAAAAGCTAAGGCAAAATAATACTTCACAAGGAAAAAAAAAAATTCCCCAAAGAGCAAAGACATTATTTAGCTAATTATTGCTCTAACAGTAAGTTATTACTGTTCATAACATTTCTTAGTTCTGAAATGTGTTCAAGATAGTTAATAAACAGTTTTATGGTGAACTCATTACATTTGATAATTATGAATTTTAGATACACTCAAATGTAAGTTTAAGGTAAAATAAAAGCAACAAAAGTAACATTTAATTCACTGTTGATTATCCATGCGCTCATTTCTATGGTAATTGAGTTGAACATCATATATATGTATTTTCAAGAAGTAAAAATCATGCCTTATGTAGACATCAATGAAATATTTATTCTAAATTTAAAAAATAGCTTTCCTATCCACTCTTTAAGGCCAAGTGTGATGTTACCCTTCCATGAAGTTGTTGGTGACCATTCAGTTCAAAGTTAATTACTATCTCCTTCAAACTCTGATACCTTTTTTCTGTATTTTTATCCTCTTATTTTCCATAATATTGATGGTTATACTGTGACTTATTGCACTTTAAATATATTCCCTTATGTGTTTTACATGTATTCTCAGACTAAAGTGTCATGTCAGCCCTTCATGAGGGAGTTTTTATAATCTCCATTTTAGGGTAAAGAAACTAAAAGGTTCAGATGTTAAATAACTTGCTCAAAATCATACAATTAGGATTAAAGTGTAGATTTCAAATTCTGATGTCTTTGCAACAGAGCCTCGTCACTACACTCAACTTCCTCTTAAGTGTGTAAGGTTAACTGAAAGGACCACTGGATGTACATAGTATATGTATATCGACTTAATAGAGTGTTTCTTAAATGTTAGAGTGTATTCTTAACAAATCTATAATATTATTTTTTCTTTTCTTTTCTAGAATTCTGGAGGTGGAAGTGGAGTGGATCTTTCAGTGCTAAATGAGGCTCGCAATATGGTGTCAGATCTGCTGATCGATCCAACCCTTCCCCCACAAGTTATTTCCTCCCTGCGGAGTATCAGTAGCTTGATGGGTGCTTTCTCAGGTTCCTGTAGGCCAAAGCTTAATCCTCTCACGCCATTTCCTGGATTTTACCCCTGCTCAGAAATAGAGGACCCAACTGAGAAAGGAGATCGAAAACTTCACAAGGTCAAGATACCGTAATCAGCCAGCCCTACTTACCACGTTTAATATTTTCAAATTAAAACTGCTCCTTTATAGCTTAGATAAAATACAATTTCTTTTTTCAAGGATCAGCTTTTTTTATACAGTATATTGAGCTGTTTGGGACTTTGGAGGTGGTTATAAATCTCAAATAATTCTAAATGAGTATTCAGCTTTTATTCTAAGTAACTTTCCTATAATCAGCAGTTATAACTTCATTGGTTATAATTATTGATTATCGTTGTCACTGTTTTTAAGTAGAAAACACCACACAAATTTAATTCCAGGCCTGTATAACAAACCAGTGGTCCTATCATGTCATTAATCTGTTGTATGATTTAGAATCCAGGAATTGTTCTTATTGAACCCCAAAGAATTGATTGTTACAATATTCATTTTATGAATTACATAGCATTATTTTATAAATTAATTTTCACATTTTCTTGGTCTCTGTTTTTCCCCCTTTACTCACTAGAGATTGCTATAACCCAATAGATATTGATTTTTCCATCATTAAATATGGGATTAATTTTTTTTAAATATCAATGCTTCAAAATAGGATTTTCTTTAAGAAATAATAAATACTATTCTAAATAGGTCTATATTAGTGCTTGTTCAGAGGGCAATTAAAATTGCTTTATTTGACTAATCAATATCTTTATCAATAGCTAAAATCATAAACTTTAGAAATAAAAACATTTTAGAGATTATTCTAGATTAATTTATTCTGCAGGTAAAGAAACTAATCAAGAGAAGATAAAATTCAAATCAGTTAATTTTGTTCATTGTAATGTATATAGAGCTTAGAAAAAGTTAAATACAGTTTTGAAAGGATTTTTTTTTATTTTAAGATTTTATTTATTAATTTGAGACAGAGAGAATGAGATACAGAGAGCATGAGAGGGAGGAGGGTCAGAGGGAGAAGCAGACTCCCTGCCGAGCAGGGAGCCTGATGCTGGACTCGATCCCGGGACTCCAGGATCATGACCTGAGCCGAAGGCAGTCGCTTAACCAACTGAGCCACCCAGGCGCCCATAGTTTTGAAAGGATTTTGATCAGTTAATTTCATTGTGTTAGTTCTCAGCATTAAGATGTAGAAATGTTGAGAAATTAAGCCCAATTAGGGCTAAAGTTTGATAATTACTGATCATAAATCTAGATGATAGGTGATTATGTGATGCTTCCATTTTTAAGAAATATATACAGTAGCACTTGCCTTAGTCAAAATCCAATTAACAATGTTACTTAGTTATATGGCATTCTTTTTAGCACTCTGCCTATGAGAAATAGGTTAATCACAAGCATCAAAAAGTGACAGTAATAAACTCATCAATAAAATAACTCTAATATATTCTTGAGTTAGTTTTCACTTGCTATGTTGCTCTTCCTTTGTATTTTCCATTGATATTTGATGTTTTGAATAGTAGTTTTTTTCTTTTTTCAATTGAAGTATACTTGACACAACAGAAGGGCAATTTTTAAAAATAATAATTCTTAGAAATCTTAATCAGAAAAATATTACTGATACCAATATTATGTTTGTTACTATGTTTACTGTGTAAAAAATGTACTGGTACATTTTAGAAACATTTTAAACAATATTAATTAAACAGGATGCCTAAGTGCCTCATTTCCTGAACATTCTAGTTAATCAGGCTTATTTTTGGTACTGGAATCTACTGATAGGAGTAAGTCCTATAAGAACCAGGAAGTAACCCTTATTTCTTTTCTTTGTGTTCTTTAACTTCTTTCTTGAATTTCACAACTAATTTGTCTCTGCTTTTGGGAAAGAATAGAAAAAGCCTGATACTACTCCAGAAAAGAACAATAGCCATTTATGAAAAAATAATTAGTAAGGAAAAGGGAGTTGTAAGAGATAATTTAATGTAAATGTCTTATGTATGTGTTAAGAACTAAGAGAGACTATATGGACCTAAATTATAGCCAGAAAGGATTATGTTCCACAAAGAATGTTTTCACTGTGAGTCTAACTACGAACCTTTACAAAATTGACAAGCGGGGCGCCTGGGTGGCTCAGTCGGTTAAGCGTCTGCCTTGGGCTCAGGTCATGATCCCAGGGTCCTGGGATAGAGCCCCACATCGGGCTCCCTGCTCAGTGGGGGGCCTGCTTCTCCCTCTCCCTCTGCCTGCTGCTCCCCCTGCTTGTGCTCTCTCTCTCTAATAAATAAATAAAATCTTGAAAAAAAAACCGACATGCTTGGGAAACTTAAACATAGGAGATGCTTATCTCTGAGATGGTTTCAGTATTTGCTAATGGGGGAAATTCAGAAGAAGCAAAGACAGTTTTATGTAAATCTCAGTAAAACACCTATTCAGTGGTTAAAAAAAAAAGAATACTTTGGTTAATTGGCTGTTTGGATCAGTTTAGAATATTTTCAAAAATTAAGGTAAAATATTAATGCTATGGTGTTCTGAGTTTGTTAATTGAAAAGATGTACATTAGCCTTATACTGAAAATAAAAAAGATTTAGGATATAGGGCTTATAGTCCCTGATCCTAAGCTTGACCTCTGCAATTGTTTTTCAGGGTAAATCTTTCATATTTGCTTTTGAGATTGTCAAGTGTTTATTTCTCATGCAGAGAGGGAGTGAAGTGTATAAAAGAATAAAGATCTTGTTAAATTGTAGGGAGTTCAGAAATCATTTTTTAGTGGGAGGAACACTAAATAGAACAACAATATAGAATGTAGAATTTGGAGTAAATTTGATGTATTTTCAGAGTAAAGTGTTCTATTTCTCCTGTACATGTTAAAAATAGACTTTGTATTGATATTTTCACACGTCATCTTTACTAATACATATACAGCATATCTAAGGGTGACAGTTTTAACCATTGTTACATTATTCAACAGGGACTAAATAGTAGGAGTAGTTTACCAACTCCACAGCTGAGGAGGAGTTCCGCAACCTCAGGTCTGCCTCCCGTTGAACAGTCTTCAAGGTGGGAACGCAATAATGGCAAGAGGCCACACCAAGACTTTGGCATTTCAAGGTAAAATCCCCAGTCTTTTAAAGAAACTTGAGTCCAGTGCATCCATTTTGTCTCTGTTGAATGAAGTTTGAAATAACTAAAAGCAGAAAGGAACAGTTGAAGTATTTTAGATATAGGTCAGCACGGGTAGAAATAAGGCATGATAGAGAAACTGATTCTTAAAAAGGAGGCTAACGTGTCTTCTCCAAAAAGTGCAGTACGTTGGGTACAAAGCATGCTGAGGCCTTAAGAAGAAATCAGGAAGGCAGTGTAAGGAATCTGGGGTCAGTTTAGGACAGGGCAGTGAGAAAGCTTTAAGATTAGTATTAGTCGCCATTACGGGGACAATCACAGCCATCCAGTGCACAGTGTCAAAAGACAGGTCAGCAGAGTGACTGACTTGTTAGGGGAAGAGCACATTCCCAGGGCTCACCTCAGATGTTAGATACAAGGTAGCAAAACTCTTCCAAACCGTGTTCGTGCTGGAGGACTAAGACTACTCCTATATTCTGTACTCACTTGAAGAGTGACTTGGAACTGACCAGTGCTAATCCTACACATGAAAGGCATCAGTAACTCCAGCTAAATGAAGCTGGGAAAATGCAGGGGCTGAAATTTTCTGACTGTAAATATACCCATTTACCCTCATAACAAAGGATTCACTACTTTGTTTTTCAATAGTCAGAAACATAGTGATCTCCGGTGTGAGTTAGGAACTTCTCTTTGGTCACTCATCTGCCTATGTTAACAGAGTTAGAATTAGTGTAATCTTTCTGTTAAACCACTGTTGTTACTGGGCATGTGTTATACTTTTGCTGGAACTGTGTAGTTACACATTTGAAACAGCAGATGGCAGGATTGGATCACACGGATTTGTCTGTTAAAAGTTGCATTCACGCTTATATAGGAAATACGATCAAATAATGTTCCAGATTTTGTGTGATTTTTAAATTTGAATCTTTTATAATCTATTCAAGTAGATGAACTCCTTTTTTATAAAAGAAAAATAGAGTGAAATGATAAATAAAACAGGAAGGGATTGATGTATAAAAAGTATAATCCTGGAGAATGCAAAGCTTGCCTGGAGCCTAAACATGACAGTATTGGTTTTTGGAGGGTTTTTTGTTTTTTTTTGTTTTTTTGTTTTTTTTTTTTAAAGATTTTATTTATTTGCGAGAGAGAGAATGAGATAGAGAGAGCACGAGAAGGAAGAGGGCAGAGGGAGAAGCAGACCCCCTGCCGAGCAGGGAGCCCGATGCGGGACTCGATCCCGGGACTCCAGGATCATGACCTGAGCCGAAGGCAGTCGCTTAACTGACTGAGCCACCCAGGCACCCTAGGCTTTAGTAGCTTTAACTGAAGAGACCTGCGAATCTGGTATCACTAGGGCATTCTTCTTGACTTTATTAGAGTACCCCAAAACTGAGATCGCATGGCCTACATTTTTGAGTCTTGATTTGAAGGCAGCCTTGGATTCTGATTATAGCTTCTCTGACTGTGATTTTAAATGACCCTGACCGTGCTTTCAACATGGTTCCAGTATCGAGCCTCTCATTCTCTGAAGCTCTGACCGAAACCAAATTGCTCATCCCTCCAGGTGCTTTTTCATGTTAGTGTTTTTCTGCCCTTATTTCCTGACATAATGCTGCTACCCTCTAGTTTCGTGGTTACTTTAAAAAAATGGATTTAACTAGAAAACTTGGTGTCATCTTTGCATCCTGTCACCTTATCCTGTAGATACCAGTTGTCAGGCCTGTGTCTGCATCTCGTTTCCTCTCTGCTCCCTCTTCTCCTTTATCACTTTGCCTGCACTGTTTCATGCTTTCTTTACTCCTTACCTGAGCTATTATCCTCTTAATTGGCCTTTCCATTTCTAATATCCTTCACTGCCTGATCCATCTCCTACCCTTCCACCACAAATCTTCCTTAAACAAAACCTTGATTATTCAGTTTTTCTAGTCATTATGTTTTGGACCCTTTACCAATGCCTATAGAATAGTGCCGAAATCCTTAGCCTGGGATGTGAAACCCTGTTATTCCCTCATGACAAAGCTGCACCCTTACTTGGAATATTTAAACAAACTAAAAGACATGAGCAGTCTTGCAAAGAATGAGAACAGAAAAATGACTTGGAAAGCTCTCTAAGTGAAAACAATATGTGACTTGCACTAAACTCTTCCTTGAACTTTTTCTGATAATTTTGTTTTTAGTTTAACTCATTTGAAAATTAAGCTGAATTATAGTTTCCAGCTCACCTTGTTTGAGTAAAGAGTAATATAGGATTTAATTTTGCTTTCCTTCATGCTTTGTCTGGAGAAAAAAGTGAAGTATTATAAACCCTATGATAGCTGTGATAAAAGGAATCTAAAGGAAGAAAACCAGAAGGAAGAACAGCCACTGTATTATCTACCCTGAAGAGTTTATCACTTTTCATCTCTTACAGGAACTTGAAATTTTAATTAAGAGGGCCATTACTTTACAACACCAAAATACATCAGTCTTTCTCTATTTATTTGAAACTCCAGTCAAGAGTAACTCTTTGCTGTTCCCTCCATTTGTCCGCTTCTATGCCCCCCGGTAGTTGTTCTCTCTCCCTGGAACAGGTCTCACTTTAAGAATAACACCCTGATCTCCTCCTCCCTTGATTTCTAAGGAGAAGTAATCTGTTTCACCTTGGAATCTCCTTAACACCTTTTCTTTTTGCCTCTTTTATGGCACTTTCACTTTCTACCGTGAGTTAGTCATTACTGCTCTTCTGAGGCCTGCTTGATTGCTGTGATGAGTTTGATTGCATTAAAATGGATCTTTGAAGATAAACAGCTGCTCAACAAATGTCCTGCAGGAGTATAGTGTCCATATTGGATTATGACAGCGGATGTTGCCTTCTGCTGAAGTTTCAGCTGAAGGTTCTCTGGTCAGGAAGTTCCAGGAGATGTGAAATAATGCTTTTTTGGGTTAGCTGACAATTGGATTACCCATCTCTGAGTTCTAGGATTAGTAGCTATGGTTAAAAAATGGCTAAACTTGTATCCCTGGACTGACTGCTAGGACCCATCCCTCCCTGTGGACAAACAGAACACATTTTAGAGCTCACAGCTCACTTTCTTTGAACAGACTTTCCCTGGGGAAAAATAGGCAAATCGTTTTCCAAAACTCCCTGGGCTGTCAACTATAGTTACTCCTACACTAAAGAGACTTACCTTTAACCTATTCCCCAATTCATCCTTCATCTCCATAACTGCTCTGTAATTCAATCTAATAATTTGTTAGGAACTATGTTCCCTAAATAATGTACTAGGAACCAGCTTCTCAATTCTGTGTCTCATAATTTATTAGAGATTTATACCAATGCCTGGATACTATTTGAAATGCAGAGGTTTAAGAGGGCTAATGGTGTCATCTCACTCAGTTTCTCAAGAGAATAGCTCTGTGAATCTGGACATCATACAGCCAACAAGTTTATGCAGGTTCTCACACACCCACACAAGATGATACAAACCTTATCCAGGTAATTTGCATTGGTTATCTAAAAATCAACTCTTAACATATGGCTTAACTCTGTGACCATAACTTTTGACAATCTCTTGTAATGATTCCCAGATCTGACTTCAGTCATCCTCCTACCATCTATTAATAAACCTTGAGACTCCTATCCTTCTTGTCCTCTGCTTTCTTCAGTATTTTACGTAATCTCATTGGAGTGTACATTTATCTGGTTGTAGGCCAGAAATTAATGAGACGATTCTAGAACTCAGCTGAAAACCTGTAATTTGACCTGTACCTCTCAATTCTAAACGGCTAACTGAATGTATAGTATACTTCAAGTATTAGAAGACTCTGGATCGGGCGCCTGGGTGGCTCAGTTGGTTGGGCGACTGCCTTTGGCTCAGGTCATGATCCTGGAGTCCCGGGATCGAGTCCCGCATCGGGCTCCCTGCTCGGCGGGAAGTCTGCTTCTCCCTCTGACCCTCCCCCCCTCTCATGCTCTCTCTATCTCATTCTCTCTCTCAAATAAATAAATAAAATCTTTAAAAAAAAAAAAAAGACGACTCTGGATCAAGGTAGGAAACTGTGGAGCAGTGCAGTGGGTTTTGAAAAGGAGAAAGTCTTATCTTTGTTTTGAATATTAATCAGGGAGTAAACTTTGGTAGAGTACACAGATTTTTCTGTTTGAATATAGCCCTGAGTGGTATTCTTATGTGCTTCCCTAGTCTCCCCCACTTGTGAGCAAGGAGTACTAAATACAAAGAACAATTGAGCACAAGCAGGGACATGAGTTTATTGGGGGGTATTATTTGCATTGCCTCTTTTTGTCACATCATCAAATTATCATTACTACTGGCTTGAGAATAAAATATGATAGACTCTAAAAGTTAGATGTTAAAAGTTTTTACCTCTAGGAGAGAAGGTGGGTGGGGGGATGGGGTAACTAGGGGATGGGCATTAAGGAGGGCACATGATCTGATGAGCACTGGGTGTTTTATGCAATTGATGAGTCAATAAATTCTACCCCTAACACTAAAAAAAAAAAAAAAAAAAAGCGTTACATCTAAATCTCTAATTTTACAGATGGAGAAACACACAAAGCTAGAATCAGAATTGTTTTGTGGAAGGTGTGGGCAAGACCTTCTAAAAATAGGTAGAAAATAAATGCTTTCTCCTTTTAGAGTCAAAGAAATTAGAGGTTGAATTTTAGCTCTGCCACTGTGAATTTTAGCTGTGTGAATGGGGGGACGTTACTTAGCCTCTTGATGTCTCCATTTCCTTATCTGTTAAATAGGAGATTAAAAAAGATAAACATATGTAAACTACCTAAAACAATGAATGGTACATAATAGATACTTAAAATAGTGCTGTTGTTATAATTTTTGTTAATGTCAATAAGGAAGTTTTAATGGTCGCTAACTGGTTTTACGTGCCTTCTCTTTTTGTAATACAGAATTTTTTTCTCCCATGGGGATATAGAACAAACTAGATTTCTAGAAAAAGATCCAAGGAGAGCCTCAAAGCAAGAGTTAGTGAAAGAAAAAGAGTCCATTCGCCCAAAACTGGGGAGCAAAAATGATCTGTTCTCTAGGAAGCTGAGACTAGGAACCTAAAGAGATCATTCACTTATTCCACAATATCTGTCGAACACCTGTATCAGGCACTGAGCTAGATCCACTGGGAATGTAGAGAGATGTGTTAGAGCCCGCAAAGAAAATCACAAAATAATGAGGGAAAAGAATCTGTAAGCAGTGAAATTATAATACACTATGGATAAATGTAATAGGACATGAAGAAAAACCTTTTAGGTCACAGAAAAAATAGGCCTTCCTTGAGTAACGGGGTATGGAAGTACAGAAAAGATGAAGCAGTTGGAGAAGAGCTTATTGAGAACTTAGCCTACACTAAAAAATACTGAGTGAAAAATAGAGAATCTAGATTTGTCTTTGAGCCTGTGGTGAAGTGCCCACATGAGGAGTTGACAGAAGAAAACAGGCTAGTGAATATCGAAGAAAATGTAAAATTTATGGTGTACTTCATACATGCTTGGCACTGGAAAGCTTTCAGATATATAATCTTAAATTGCATTTTACATATCACATTGCTGTAGTGTGTGATTGCCTACCTATGTTTAATTTCTTCATAAGAGCTCTAAAACCTACAATAAATATTTCAGTTATAGGAAATGACTGAGTTAATGGGTAATCAATAGCTGTGAAGAGAGGAAGCAGGAAATAATGAAAACTGTATTATTAGGCCAGTGATTTTCAGTGAGGTCCCTGGACCCAGCAATGTCAGCGTCACCTAAGAACGTACTAGAAATGCAGATTACTGGCCCTGCCCCAGACCTACTGAACCAGAAATCCTGGGGGTAGAACTAGCCATCTGTGTTCTAAGAAGTCCTCCAGATAATATTGATAACCTGCTTTATACCAGGGTTCAGCAAACTACATATGGCCTGTGGGCCTAATAGAGTCCATAACTGTTTTGAATTTGTTTTTGTTTATTGCAAATAAAATTATACTGAAACACAGTCATACTTACTTGGTTATTATTATTTGTGGCTGCTTTTCATGCTACAGTGGCAGGGTTGAGTAGTTGCAAAGCCAAAAGTTTTTACTACTTGATCCTTTACAGAAAGCATTTGCTGGCCCCTGCTTTAGGCGTAAGTACTAGATAGATGTCTAAACTCTGAATGTATAAGCAGATGTTTCCTAGTTGAAGTGAAGATCATGAATAAAAAAGAGGAAATTTCCCATGGCTTTAAAATTCTTAATCTGTTATCTTTCCCTTTTAGTCAAGGATCCTATCTAAATGGGCCTTTTAGTTCAAGTCTACTGACAATCGCGAAGCAAAGGTCATCTTCTGTATCCCTAACTCACCATGTAGGTCTGAGAAGAGCTGGTAAGAAGTCATTCTTTATGATTTAAATGTGGGAGGCCTCAGTATCTGGTAGTGCACAATTTTTTCATTATACATTTAGAGCTAATTTTGAATACCATTTTATGTGTCCTAAGTTAACACGATTAAGCAGTTTGGATTGGCCATTAGTTGACCATTTGCTCATTCATTCGTAATGCTTTTTGAACATCCACTGTGTACCAGGCACTTTGTTAGGCACTAGGGACTCAGGGATAAAATACAGAACTACTTAACTAACCTGAGTAGTTGCAGAGCCCCAGATTCACATATCCAGAACAAGGGAAAATTGTATGGAAAGGGTATTCTTTTGTAGTGTGGCAATTACCTTACTGTGAGAGTGGAAAAAACCTGACTATATCCTAGTAAGTCATTCTAATAGAATTTTTCCCATTTTATTTATTTATTTAAGGTATAATTGACATATAACAGTATATTAGTTTCAGGTGTACAGCAATGATTTGATATTTGTGTATATTGCACAATGATCACTCCAGTGAGTCTAGTTAACATCTGTCACATTACATAGTCACAAATTTTTTTCCTGTGACAACTTTTAAGATCTGCTCTATTAGCACTTTTCAAATATACAGTCCAGTATTATTAACTGTAGTCCTCATGCTGTACCTTACAGCCCTCTGATTTATTTATTTTATAACTACAGGTTTGTTCCTTTTGACCCACTTCACCCATTTCACCCACCCCCCACTAATTAAGGAATTTTCTTTAACTCAAGAGATTATAGAACACTTCAAAATATTTTAGATGAAAGTTACAGATACAACATAGCAATAACGGAACAACACTGATACCTACTTTTAAAGTACATTATGTCTGGTAATGGAATATACATACAAGTACAAAATTCTTTTATGATGTTGTATATAAAATAAAAATCAATAAAACGTGAAGAGGCAGGAACATGTTACTGATAAGAAAAGCCGACACTAGAAGGAGATCTACATAAGATATTGATGTTGGATTTAACAAAGTCTTTAATGATTTTTTTTTTTTTAAAGATTTTATTTATTTATTTGAGAGAGAGAGAATGGGAGAGAGAGAGAGCATGAGAGGGGGAGGGCCAGAGGGAGAAGCAGACTCCCCGCCGAGCAAGGAGCCCGACGCAGGACTCGACCCCGGGACTCCAGGATCATGACCTGAGCCGAAGGCAGTCGCTCAACCAACTGAGCCACCCAGGCGCCCTAAAATAATGATGTTTTAAAAGAAATAGAAGGAAAGATGGACAAAAATGGGTTGATAATTTTAACACAGAACTGAACACACAGAAAAGAAATAGTGGACAGTTTAGAACTGAGAAATGTGGTTGATTAAATTATAGGATGGTTTAAGAACAGATTGGACATGACAGAAAAATAGAAAATATCCAAACTGAAACAGAGAGAGGGAAAAAAATATATAGATAACAGAATACTTATGGCTTCTGGTTCTGCATGTTAAGGAGCCTAGAAGCCGTCATTCTGTCCTAATAAGTAAAAATCTGAACAGACTAAAAAATCACCTCTTCTAGGATCTGTGAGAGAGGTGAGGAGACAGGGCAGTGGGTTCCTCCAAGATTGGCGAGATAGGCAAATACAGGAAGTAATGACTTACTGGAGCAGAGACTCACAAGGGGCAACTCAGAACCACTGCCTGGAACCAGTGCTGGGGTAGGAAAGCCTGAACTGAACTGTATCTGGCAAATTGCTGGAGGATAACTCTGAGAATTAAAAACTCCAGGGAGACCCAGTCATAAGGAGCCCCCCACAATTTTGTGAGATTCACCTCCAGGAGCTTGACCGGATTCTTTCAGAAATAGTGGAGAAAATGCTGCTATCAGGGGGCAAGGAAAAGGAACCATGTTTAAATACACCAGAGCACTTTTCCTCTTCTTAACAAGGCTGCCCTCAGGAGAAACTAGTCAACCAGAGCCTAATCGGCTGAGGATTTATCAGAGCCTGACTAACCTGGGGGAAGGGAAATACTCAACTTCAGTCAGCTCTAGTCATTCTCCCACCAAAGGGAGAGGCAAAACAAAAACAAAAACAAAAAAACCCAAAACCCCAAAACAAACAAACAAAAACAACCTGAGAAACACTTGTGAAGTTCTTAGTCCAGCAACACAGGCTCACTGAAAGACTGAGATCTAATCACAGGACTATACAACACTTCTTGCCTCAGACCTCAGCACCATTTCACTAAAGGCCTATTTACAGCAGTTTCTTTTACCTGGTACCTCATGTCTGGCTATCAAGAAGAAATCACAAGGTGTACCAAAAGGTAAAAACACAATTTGGATAGACAGAGTAATCTATCAGAATCAGATAGGGATGTTGGCATTGTCAGACTGGGAACTTAAAACAACTATGATTAATATGCCAAAGGCTCTAATGGATTAAGTAGATAATATGCAATAAGAGAGGTGGAAATCCTAAATAATAAAACAAAAATGAATGCTCACAATCAAAACACTGTAACAGAAATTAAGAATGCCTTCAATGGGCTCATGAGTAGGCTGGACACAGCTGAAGAAAGAATCTCTGAGCTTGAGGATATGTCAACAGAAATCTTCAAAACTGAAAAACAAAGACTGAAAAAACAGAATATCCAAGGGCTGTAGATAACTGCAAAAGGAATACCAGAAAAAGAAAGCAAGAAGGAAGAAAAAAAATATTTGAGACAGTAATGACTGGGAATTTTCTCAGATTAATATCAGACACCAAACCATAAATCCAGGAAGCTCACAGAACACCAAACAGGATAAATATCAAAATACCTAGGCATAGGGGCGCCTGGGTGGCTCAGTTGATTAAGCGACTGCCTTCGGCTCAGGTCATGATCTTGGAGTCCCGGGATCGAGTCCCGCATCGGGCTCCCTGCTCAGCGGGGAGTCTGCTTCTCCCTCTGACCCTCCTCCCTCTCATGCTCTCTGTCTCATTCTCTCAAATAAATAAAAATAAAATCTTTAAAAAAAAAAAAATACCTAGGCATATTGTTTTCAAGTTACAGAAAAGCAAAGATAAAAAAATCCTTAAAAAGGCCAGTGGGGGTGGGGAACAACTTACCTGTAGAGGAACGAAAATAATAATGACATCAGACTTAACCTTCATAAGCCATTCAAGTGGAGTGAAACATTTAAAGTATTGAGAAGGGGGGAAAAACAACACCAACCTGGAATTCTGTACCCTTTGAAATTCTACCTCAAAAGTGTAGGAGGACTTTCTCAGACAAATAAAAATTGAGGGAACTTGTTGCCAGTAGACTTGACAGACAAGAAATAGTAAACAAGAAATATTAAAAGAAGTTCTTTAAAGAGAAGAAAAGTAATAAAGGTTAGAAACTCAGATCTAAATGAAATGAAATGAAAAATAAAATGAAAAATGCCAACCTGGAATTCTTTATCTAATGAAAATATCTTTTAAAAATTAAAGCAATGTATTTTTTCATATAGACAAAAGCTGATAGAATTTATTGCTGGTAGACCTGCAATACTAAGATTCAGCAAAGGAAGTAGTAGCTTAGGTAGGAGGAAAATGATCCACACTAAAGCATATACTGGCAGGAATGAATGAAAAGCACTAGTAAGCCTAAATACATGGGTGAATATAGTGAATATTGATTTAAAAACACAATAATAACTTCCTTTTAGCATGCGTAATATATGAAGGAGTCAAATATATGGTAACAAGGGCTTATAAAGGGTGGAAGAGGGGTAAATGGATTTAAACTAGTAAAAGTTGTAAAAAGTATAAATTTGAGAGAAAGTAGTACTTCAGAGATGCACATTGTAGTATCCAGAGTGACAACGAAAAGAATGAAAGAAAAAGGTATAAATAAAAAATGAATATAAGAGGTAACATTGGCATGATTTTTTAAAAAACAAACAAAAAATAATCCAAAAGAATCCAGGAAAAGATAAAAGACAAAAAGAAGGAACAACTGGGGTGCCTGGGTGGCTCAGTTGGTTAAGCTACTGCCTTCGGCTCGGGTCATGATCCTGGAGTCCCGGGATCGAGTCCCACATCGGGCTCCCTGCTCAGCAGGGAGTCTGCTTCTCCCTCTGACCCTCCTCCTCTCATGCTCTCTGTCTCTCATTGTCTCTCTCGCAAATAAATAAAATCTTAAAAAAAAAAAAAAAAAAGAAGGAACAACTAAAAAAGAAATAGGAAGATAGTGGATTGAACACTATATCACATTAAACATACACTTTGTGGTTGGAGGGGAGAGGCAGGGATCTGCCAGAGTTGTTAAGCATATTTTTAAAACATCCAGTTTTCAACAAAAAATTGAAAATACACTCCAGTTAAACGACAAAGATTGTCAGGCAGCTAATAATACAAAACTCAAGCATATGCTCTTTACAAGATGCACACTCTAAATCCAAGGATGCAGGTAGGTCTGATCTCAGAGCTATAATATACATGAGTTAAAAATCGACAGAACTGAAGGGAAAATAGAGAAATCCATATTCGTAATTGGAGATTTTAACTCCCCATTCTCATTAGTAGAATAAGCAGACCAAAATATTAGTATAGACAAATGAAAGGTTAGAGCAACATGACTTGACTGACTTGACGTATTTGACTGCAAAACACTACATTCAGCCATCCCAGGATGAATATGTTTTCCAAGAATACACACAAGATGGAGGACAGTAGACCATTTGTTGGACTATGAGACAAGTCTCAATGAGTTTCAAAGTATTAAAACTCTATATAGAGATTGACTTCAGGAACGGCAGAGAGAAGATCTCCTAAACTCACTCCTGCTAAAATCAACAAAAAGGCAAAAAATGAAACTCAGCCATTTCACAACATTGGGAATTAACAAAAGCCTGAGAAAAAACTAGAAGTCCTCTGTATAAGAGAGACTGCTGAGCCTGGGTAAGCCCGTGGGTCCTGTGACATCTTATTTGGGGGCTACCCCATCCCCTCTTTCTCCCTCAGTGGCACTGTTGCTAAAAGCAGGTAACATTGCTACGATCAGGGAGATCTGACCTCTTTTAGAACTCCACTGAGAGTATATAGGAAACTCCTTGTTCCACCTTGAAGCTCCTTGGGAAATCTCTATTCCCCGTGGGTATTTGGACTCAAGAGCTCAGCTCTCTAAAAAACAAACAGAAAACCCAAACCTTGTGCCAGGCAGCATTGTAACTGCGTAAGGCTGTGATTTCAGGGGTGGCAAACAAGAGCTACCTGGGAATTTAAAAGGAAATCCTGGATACTAGTCAATGACCATAGGGAACTTGAGAACGTCTGAGAGATTCCTGGGGAGTCTACAAGGCTGTGCACATGCGTAGGAGAAGGCCCCAGGCACTCACGTGGAGCTGACCTAGAGGCCTCTCACAAGCAGCACGTGAAATCCAAGGCTGTTTCATAAACTAAAGTTTGAAGTGTGTCTTTTTCAACAGATTCTCTTCTACAGTTGACATATAGGCAAGACATTTAAAGAAATCTTTCAGACTCATCATTGATTGACAACAAAATTATTCTGATCCATGGGTGATTTACAGGAAGTCAAGCTTAAAAAATAAATCAAGAACTTAAAGGTAAAACAACAACAACAACAACAACAACTAGCAAAGAACTCAGTGGCTACACAGTCAGAGAAAACAGAATCTACATAATTAGTCCAGGAAAGTCATTCAACAACCAGAAGCAAGAAAACAAACACAAATCAGCAACATAACAAACCTTGGGTGTGGAAGGGATCTGATACCAGAATTGTTAAAATATATTATCTAAAATGTCCAGTTTTCAACAAAAAGATATGAAACATGCAAAGAAACACATTTTTGCCATGTACAAACAAATTTTTGTCAACAGAAAATTTCCCTGAAGGGGCTTGGATTTTGGATTTGGACTTAAATGACTTAAAATCTGCTATTATAAATATGTTTAAAGTACTAGTGGAAACCATATCTAAATTTTTTTTAAGATTTTATTTATTAGAGAGAGCACAACTGGGGGGTGAGGTGGAGGGGCAGAAGGAGAGGGAGAAGCAGGCTCCCCACTGAGCAGGGAGCCTGACATGGGCTTGATCCCAGGACGCTGGGATCATGACCAGACACTTAACTGACTGAGCCACCCAGGCGCTAATATCTACAGTATTTAAGAAGAGTTATGACAACAGTGTCTCATCAAAGAGAATATAAAGAACTAGAAATTATAAAATGAAACTATAAAATAATTTTGATGTTATAAAATAATTGCCACTTCTACTCAATATTAGATTGGAGGTTCTAGCCATAGCAGTCAGGTAAGAAGGGATAAAAGGAATAGGTAAAACTGTATTTGCAGATGACATCATGTATTTATAAAATCTGAAGAAATTCATTAAAGTGTATTACAAACCAATAAACAAGTTTATGAGTATGGCAGGATACAGGATCCCAATGCAAAAATCAATTATATGTCTATATACTAGCAATGAATAATGCAAACTGAAATTAAGAAAATAATTCCATGTAAAGTTAGTATTAAAAAAAATAAAATACTTGGAATAAATTTAACAAAATAGTGTAAGACCTGTATACTGAGAACTGTAAAACATTGTTGAGAGAAACTAAAGGTCTAAATAAATACAAAAATACCCTGTGTTGGTGGATCAGAAAACGTAATATTGTTAAGATGGCAATACTCTCCAAATTGTTCTAGATTTCATGCCATCTTTATTAAGTTCTGAGATGGTTTCTTTGCAGAAATTAACAAGCTGATCGTAAAATTCAAATGGAGGGACGCCTGGGTGGCTCAGTCAGTTAAGTGTCTGCCTTTGGCTCAGGTCATGATCTCCTCTTGGGATTGACCCCATGTCAGCAGAGAGTCTGCTTCTCCCTCTCGCTCTGCTCCTTCCCCCTCAACTCGTGCACTCTCTCTCAAATAAATAAAATCTTAACAAAATAAAATAAAATTCATACGGAAATTCAAGGGACCCAGAATAGCTAAAGCAATTTTTAATAAAAAAGAAGAAATTGGAGGACTCACACTTCCAAATTTAAAACTTATTACCAAGCTATAGTAATCCAGAGTGGTACTGGCATAAGGATATTCCATCTCAGTGGGATAGAATTGAGAGTCTAGAAATAAGTCCTTACATGGTCAACTGATTTTCAACAGCGGTGCCAAGATGATTCAATGGGGAAGAAACAGTGTTTTTAACAAATGGTGTTGAGACAACTGGATATACACAGGAAAAAGAATGAATTTGGAATCCTACCTGTTACCATACTCAAAAATTAATACAAATGCATCATAGACTCAACTGTAAGAGTTAAAGCCCAAAACTAGTAGAAGAAGACAGAAAATTTTTGTGACTTTGGGTGTCGAATACAGCATTCTAATATATGACAGCAAAAGCACAGTTCCTGAATGAGAAAAACTGATAATTGGAATTCATTAAAATTAAAGACATTCGTATTTCTACAGACACCTAAAGAAAGTGAAAAGACACAGGATGGGAGAAAATATTTGCAAATTGTATATTTGATAGTGTCCTGGTATCCAGAATTTACAAAGATGTCCTACAACTCAATAATAAAAAGACAAATGACCTCATTAAAAAAGATATTTCTCCAGAGAAGATACACCAGTGGCCCATACCACACGAAAAGATGTTCAATATCTTTAATCATTAGGGAAATGCACATCAAAACCACACTGACCCAAGACTTCATACCCACTGTGAGGCCTGTAATTTTAAAGACAGACAAGAATGAGTGGTAAAAATGTTCCAACGTGGGAACGCTGACACATTGATGGGAAAGCGAAATGCTTCAACCACTTTGGAAGACAATTTGGCAGTTCAGTACTTGAAGAGAGAAATAAAATTGTGCTATCTTCATGAGTACAATTTTATACGGCCTTGAAAATCGGAGAACTGCAATCATACCCAACTGCCTAGAAATACCTTTTTAAAATGTAAGCAAAGCATAGAAGAAGCATGTATATTTACTGTCTAATTCAGTTTATAAAGTTAGAAAATAAGAGCAAAACTAACCTAAATTGTTAAAAACTGCATACTTACGTGGTATAAATATAGAGGAAGGCAAGAAAAACAATACCATGCAAGTCAAAATATGATTTCCTTTAATGAGAAGACAGGGAGCTAGAAGACGGGGTTTCTGATCTCTGGCCATGCTTTATGTCTTAGTTGAGTGGTGAGCATTCCCATTGTAACTTTTCCATATGTATGTTATATTTCACACTAAAAAAGGTTTAAAATTAAAATGGTGAATCTATATCGTAGAAAGCATTTTTTTAAGGGTTGCTAGGTTTTTCTCTGTTGTATCAAATTTCTACCCTAAGATCATGTTACCCTTTATTCTTAGCCCGTCTGTCAGGATTTTGGACACTCACTAGTATAATTAGAGAGAAGAGGGCTAGAAATTGGAACCTCAGTTTCCGGTTAGTAACTAATCATTATGACAGGCAAGACCCTTCTTGTCTGGTCCTCAGTTTCCTCTTCTGAAACATTAAATGGGCTGGCCAGATTAAAAAAAAAAAAAAAAATCCCATTCAGCTCTAACACTGTATGAAGTTATGGGAGCCTCTCCATAAACCAGTCTGATAGAACAGTAGAGGCAGCTCTGCAAGAAGAAGTATGATCTCCCGGTGATAACTGTGTTAACTAAATCAAGTTTTTAGCCTTTTTTTTTTTTTTCCCCCCACATGGGAAAATGAAAATACTACTTAACTCACAAGATGATGAAAATAACACATTGTATTAAATAAAATAACACATTGTATTCGGGTTCTCCGGAAAACTAATAGAATGTGTGTATATGTATTTACAGAGAGAGAGAGCGAGAGAGGTGGCTTATTTTAAGGAATTGGTTTGCAGGATTGTGAGGGTTAGCAAGTTTGAAATTGGCAGGGCAGGCTGTCCAGCTAGAAATTCTAGGAGAAGTTGGTACTGCAGTCCTGAATCTGAAAGCAGTCTGGAGGCAAAATTCCTTCCTCTTTGGAGAACCTCAGTCTTTTCTTTCAAGGCCTTCAACCAATTGGATGAGGCCCACACACATGAGGAGGGAGAGTAATCTGCTTTACTCAGTTTACTGACTTAAATGTTCATCACCTCTGAAGAACACTTTCACAGCCACATCTAGCCTGGTGCTTGACCAGACAGCTGGACACCGTAGACAGCCTAGCCGAGTGACACATAAAATTAACCATCACACACATACCACTATGCCTGAAAATATCAGAGCTCCTGAATAACTGTTACTTGCTTTCCCCTCTGATTCACACTTTACTTGGATCTTCATTTCCAAATAAAGTTTTAAATCTGCCTACCTTTCTCCAGATATACCCATTCTACCCTGAGTTCAGGGCACTCAGTGAAGGTTTTTGGAGCAAATCAGTAGCATTAGAGATGTATTTCTGAAGCCCTCTGTTTTTTTCATGTTTTAGCAATGAGCACTTGTTTGTATTCTCTACTAGTCACTAGGTTTGTTGAGTTGCAGGGATAGTATCTTTTTCTCCATTGTTAAACCCAGCACATTTTCTACCATATAGGAGGCTCTCAGATATTTGTTAAATGAATGAATGAGCTGGAAAGATATGGATATATTTTTAAAAGGAATCTGATGTTACATTAACATATAATTTTGTCATTGCTCAGCTTGCTTAATGTTGTTAAGAACTTTCGTTCTTCAATAAACTTTGGTAGCAATACTTTTGTTCATGTGGATAATAAGCTGGTAGGGATATAAAATGTGAAAGATAAAGGCCAATGTGAATTAGGAAAATTTGTGCCACACTTTGTACATTTTAGTTACACTGTTAATATCTGTGCCATCTTGCTGCAATATTTATTTCACACTCACTGATGATGACAAATAATGCCTACAATGTCTTGAAGATAGCTCCACGTAGAAATCTCTTTTATCATTTAATTGTAAATACTTTGCTTTCTTTAAAGAAGGAAGTTGTTCTTTTTAAATACACAGAGACAATAAACGCCTATGTGTGCATACATATTTATTTATTGATCTCTTCCCTCTCTTTTAATTTTTTAAGGTGCTTTCCCCAGCCTGAGTCCTGTGAATTCTCCCAGCCATGGACCAGTGTCTCCTGGCTCTCTAACCAGTCGATCACACATAGAATTTCCTGACACTGCCAATTTTCTTACTAAGCCAAGTGTTATTTTACACAGATCTCTGGGCAGTGCACCCAATTCACCAGATACTTATCAGCAACTCAGAAATTCTGATAGCAGTTTGTGTAACAGGTAAGTTTCCCAAATTTTCATTATTTCTATTTAAAAATACGTTACTTTCATAAAATATTACTAGTTTTCTATTTGCTTAAGAAGATTATCTTTATCGAGTAGATTTTATTCTTAACAAACTTTTTCTCATTTTAGTGCTATTACTCATTTTCCAATTAAGTGATATATAGTGGTATTCTATCCATTTCAAGACACCAGTAAATTATGAGAATTATTTTGGTGTATAATACCATACTACCCAGTTCATATGGTGTTTGTTTTCATTTTTCCATTTTTTATCAGTAATAAGTGTTTACTTCAGACCTCAGGGCTGACTTTCAAAATATGTTATTCTCTTCAGGGACACAGGATGCCTTCTAGGATAAAGCCTACCTATTAGGTTTATCGAGAGATTGGACTTGTATGATATTTTGCAGTAGGATCTTGGTTAAAAATTAAGCAGATTTTCTAATTGTATTTAGGCCAAAATTTGCTTCTCATTTGTAAAGGTATATTTCTCTGTTTTATTCTATAAGCTGTGGACATCAAATATTGAAATACGTGTCAACATTCGAATCTGAGTCTGGTGCAGACTGCCATGGTGGAAAGTCAGGTGAGTTTGCAAAAGTCATGTGTGTTTGAATTTCAGAGCAATTTCTGACATTGTTTTAGAAGTTAATAAATGAGTGAGTTTAACTTCAGTTTATCCATCTTTAAAATGAAGATCTAATGTTTTACCTACTTAGGAGATAAGTTGAGGAGTTACTAGGAACAAGTTACAAATAACAGATGGTGAAAGTGTTATTTCACCACATGGGGCCAGCACAATTGGATATTCACTTGTTAAAGGAAGAATTTGGACCCTTACCTTACTGTATACATAAAAAGTAACTCAAAATAGATCACAGACCTAAGTGTAAGAGTTAAAAACTTGAAACTTGTAGAAGAAAATATAGGATATAGTCTTTGTGACCTTGAGTTGAATAAAGCATTCTTAGATACCACACCAAAAGCACAGTCCATGAAAGAAAAGAATGACAAATTGGGCTTCAGCAAAATAAAAATTTTTGCACTTCAAAAGACAACAATAAGAAAATGAAAAGACAGACCACTGATTGAGAGAAAATATTTGGAAATTATATATCTGATTAGGTTTTATATACATAATACATAAAGAACATTTATAATTCATTATTAAGAAGTCAAACAGCTCAAAAAATGGGCAAAAGATGTCACATATTTTGGTCTGAGTCATTTGGTGAAGGATATAAACAAATGGTTAATGAACACATGAAAAGATGAATGACATCATTAGTCATTGCAGAAATGCAAATTAATACTACAGTGAGATAGCACTACACTCAAACTAGACTAACTATAATAAAAAAGACAGACAATACCGAGTGTTAGCAAGGATGCAGAGAAATTAGAACCTTTATGCATTGCTGATAGGAATATAAAATGGTATACCCCTTTGGAAAACATTCTGACAGTTTCTTTAAAAGTTACACATAAATTTACAATATCACCCAGTAATACCATGGCTTAGAATTTATCCATGAGAAAACATATGAGCGCTCAAAGACAAGATTGTGGATGTTATGACATTATTGATGACACTGCAAAACTGGAAATGATCCAAATGTCCATTAACTTGTAAATGGAGAACTATCGTGGTATATCCATACAATGTAATTTTATTTAGCAGTTAAAGGAACAAACTTCTAATACATGACACTGCATGGATAGACTTCAAAACATTATTCTAAGTGAGAGAAGCGGGCTCAAAAGATTTCATATTGTATGATTCTATTTATATGAGATGCTAGAAAAGGTGAATTTATAGGGACAATATCAGAACAGTGATCACCTAGGATGAAAATAGGGATTAACTATAAATAAGCAGGAGGGTACTTTTTGGGGTGATGAGAATATTCTAAAATTGTCATATGGTTGTACAACTCTGTAAATATACTAAAATTGTTGAATTATACACTTAAAATGGGTAGATTTTATAGTATGTTATTACATTATACACACACACACACTTCTTTGGATTGAATGGTATCAGCTGGGAGATTCTCACTTGAGGACTCTCATGTGATTGCAGTCAGATATTGGTACGAGTGACAGTCATCTGAAGGAATGATTGGGCTGAATTTCCAAGATGGGATTACTCATGTATCTGCTGATTATTGACTAGTCCATCTAAATATGATCTCTCTGTGGGCTTCTTCCAGCATGTTTGCTGGATTCCAGGAGAGGAGGAAGTAGAAACTGCCAGTCAAATTAATGGCTCAACCCAGAACAAAGCATTACTTATGCCATATCCTATTAATCAGAGCAGTCACACAGGCTGTCCAGATTCCTGGGGCTTAGGAAATAGATGCAGTGTCTTGTTGGAGGAGCAACAGGAATACATTTCAAAAGAGTGCAAGGGGGGGTAAGACATAGTGTTGTGGCCAACTTCGGAAAGGAAATTATTACATTTATTTCAACTGTTTTTATTACTGTTCTATGTAAGATAGAGTTATTAGAAGTTTGGATCATTAAAATACGTATGGGGCTCAGCCATTTAAACGTCTATCTTCGGCTCAGGTCATGATCTCTGGGTCCTGGGATCGAGCCCCGCATCAGGCTCCCTGCTCATTCGGGAGTCTGCTTCTCCCTCTGTGCTCCTCCCACCCTCTCAAATAAATAAATAAAATCTTTAAAAAATCTTAAAAAAAAACCCGTATTTAATGAACCTCATATGTCATGATGGCTATTTTAGAATATTATTATATATATTTTATTAGTAGTATTGCCTTAACTTACCAAGAGTAGTTGTATATTCTAAATTTCATTTGTTAAATGCTTTTCATTGGGGAAAAAATAATATTTTCCAAAGGATATTTCCTGATCATCATTAGTTAATGATTTTTTAGTATATTCAATTTTAGATTAAGATTTGACTAACATTTATTGATCATTTATTATATGTAACATCTAGTAAAACAGATGTTGTTATCCATATTTTACAGGGGAAAAAGCTTGCCATTATCAAGTACAAAATCAGGATTTGAGCCTAGTTCTTCTGAAACTCAATTCTGATATGTACTCTTAAAAACTCTTTTACCTAGGGGCGCCTGGGTGGCTTAGTCGGTTAAGCATCTGACTCTTGGTTTTGGGTCAGGTCATGATCTCAGCATCGTGAGATCGAGCCCCACGTGCTCAGCATGGAGTCTACTTGAGATTCTGTCCCTCTCCCCTTCTCCCTCCCCCTGCTTGTTGCATGCATGTGCATGCTCTCTCTCAAAATAAGTAAAGTCTTTAAAAAAAAAAAAAAAAACCTTTTACTTAGGAAAACCCCCTACATATTGAAAAGTAAATGAATCATAACTTTATAACTTGATGAGTATTCACACACTTAACATACCTGTGTAACCACCCAGATCAGTAAACTAATAAAATATTACCAGTACCTCAGAATTTCTCCTCATGCCCCATTCCAGGTATACCCTCTAAAGATAACATTTGTCTTGGCTTTCGATACTCATATGTATCAGTTTTGGTATGTTGTTGAACTTTTCATAAAGAACATCACAGATTATGTACTTTTGTGTCTAACTTCCTTCATTCAACATTATATTTTTAAGAATCATCTGTCTTGGGCACCTGGGTGGCTCAGTTGGTTAAGCGACTGCCTTCAGCTCAGGTCATGAACCTGGAGTCCCAGGATCGAGTGCATCGGGCTCCCTGCTCAGTAGGGAGTCTGCTTCTCCCTCTGACCCTCCCCCCTCTCATGCTCTCTCTATCTCATTGTCTCTCTCAAATAAATAAATAAAATCTTAAAAAAAAAAAAAAAGAATCATCTGTCTTGTTGCATGTGGTTGTAGTTAATTCTCTTTGCTCCATAGTGTTCAGTTGTGTGAATATACTACATTTACTTATTCTACTGTTGATGGGTTTTGGGGAAGTTTCCTGTTTATAATATTACCAACAGAATGAATATGATTTTTTTTTTACATGTGAATGAATGCTATTTAGCTACTGGTGCTGCTTCCCTTTTCCATGAGATTTGGGAAAAAAGAGCATTATTAATCACATTGGTAGAGAAATAATTCACAATAAATGATACTGTGTTTTAATTTTTAGATGTTCCTTGATCTCATTCATTTATAATTATGAATCTAGAGTTTTCATAGCCAAAACTCAAACAATTTCAGATGTTGGACATTGCATACATCAAATTGCTAAAAACTTCCTATTGATAGGGACTTACTTTTCCTTTTTTTTTTTTTTTTTAAGATTTTATTTATTTATTTGACAGAGAGCACAAGCAGGGGGAGAGGGGTAGAGGGAGAAGGAGAAGCAGGCTCCCCGCTGGGCAGAGAGCCTGACGTGGGGCTCCATCCCAGGACTCTGAGATCATGACCTGAGCCAAAGACAGATGCTTAACCAATTGAGCCACAGGCACCCCATTTTATATTTTTTTATAAGTAATTTTCCTTATAAAACTATGCATATAGGGCAAGTTTTATTCTTATCATTACTCTATGTATTTTTTGAAAGGTGACGAAGATAGCACCATTCCCTCAAAACAATCATTCAACTGCACAGAAGCGCAGGAAGTGGAAACAGAGAACAGAGACTACAGAAAATTATTTTTGGAAGGTGATAATCACCTAACAGAAGAGGCACAGAATGAACAGCAACCAAATGTAAAAGATAAACTTTCCATATGATTATGTTAAGGTGAAATATAACATTAGTTTAGTACTAGTTTCATTATCTTTGCCCAGAACAAGATTTTTAATATAATAGTACTTTTAAATTTTTTACTGAAAAGTCCTTATATCATATTAAAGAAAACCTTGGGTTAAAAATAATAATTACAGTTGACCGTTGAACAAGGCTGGTATTAGGGGTGCTGACCCTCCCACATGCAGTCAAAAATCCACATATAATTTTTGACTCCCCCAGAACTTAGTTGCTAATGACCTTCAGTTGATCAGAAGTCTTACTGATAGCATAAGCACATATGTCAACACATATTTTGTATATGTATTGTATACTGTATTCTTACAATAAAATAAGCTAGGGCAGAGAATGTGATTAAAAATCCTAAGGATGAGAAAATGCAGGTACTGTATGTGCTGTACTTACAGTATTGGGAGTACTCTATTTACAGCACTGTACTACAGAAAGTCCAGGTATAAGTGGACCTGCATGGTTCAAACTTGTGTTGTTCAATGGTCAATTGTACTTCTGAATCCATCATCCTAGAACAGCAAAGTGCATTCGTTGTAAAACGAACACATGAACATATTTTAGTTTTACAGTAGATATATTACTTTCTATGCTGATATTTTCTTCATTGTATATGTTAAAAGTATGAGGAACAGGTGCACAACACATTAAAAAACAAAATCTACTTACTTAAAATAGCAGTGTTTTGTTCTTAAGTTCCAAATTTAAGCTTTTTAGGGGAAAAATCATCCATTCCTATTGGGAGTTAAACTAGTAATAAATACCAGTATAAGATAGGAGTGTCTTTCTATTATCCTTTGATACCTGTAACTTCTAAAATACAAATAGTGGATTTTAGACTTGTATATAGTGTTTTGGAAAGAAAATATTTTTATTTATAAAACTACTGTGAAGATTAATAAGTCTTCTGATGCCTAGAAGACATTTTTACATTTTTCTGAAGATAGTATTTTACAAAGAGGGGAAATTGGAAGTACAGATTATATTTGAGAATAACTTTTGTTGAAAATAGTATTGACCATTTTTTAATGTTCAGTTTTGAGTGCTCTCATTTAGATGTGGATTTAACAATATTTTTAAAAGGTAAGGTTAAGTTGGTTTGTTTTCTCCCCCTATATGTGCAGATTGAACAGGAAGCATCACTGGATCTGATTTTAATAGAAGATTATGATTCCTTAATAGAAAAGATGAGCAACTGGAATTTTCAAATATTTGAAGTTGTAGAAAAAATGGGAGAGAAATCAGGAAGGATCCTTAGTCAGGTTTGTTTAACATCTCTACTTTTTTTATTTTTTTATTTTTTTTTTAATTTTTTTTTTTAAAGATTTTATTTATTTGACAGAGAGACACAGTGAGAGAGGGAACACAAGCAGAGGGAGTGGGAGAGGGAGAAGCAGGCTTCCCGCTGAGCAGGGAGCCCGATGCAGGTCTTGATCCCAGGACCCTGGGACCATGACCTGAGCCGAAGGCAGACGCTTAATGACTGAGCCACCCAGGCGCCCCTCTACTTTTTTAAATTATAAATTAATTTTTTCTTGAATCTTTATGAAACGCAAAGTCTAAAAACGTGTACTACTGGGTTAAGCACAAGTTCAACATTGTTCGCTGAATTCTTTTTTTCACAAATGAAATTTTCAGTAGAAAATTTGAAAAGAGAAACCTATATACATAAACCCATATATGAAAATAATTATTGTATGTAATATGTTTCATGTAATTTTGTTTGAATAAATGAAAAGTAGTTTTTTGGGCCCATATTAGTGGGATTTAGTTTTACTACAGAATAAAGAGTTACTTTATATTGAGCCCTGCAGTTGAAAGGGACATGAAAGGTGAGCTAGTTCTAACCACTGAAACCTGTGCTTATTTTTTTCACCTGCCCTCCCTGTGCTTTACCCAAGGCCAGATGATTCATTTCATGCTAGAACCGTGGAAAAATAGTTCTTTTCTAACCACCCAGACTCAGGGTTCCCCCTGAGAAATTCATACAACAGCATCAGATTAACCTTCCCAAAATATCACTCTCATTATCTTCAAAATCTTATTTATGAAATGTACAAGCATAAGGATAAATTTTATGGAGGGCATATGGTTTCATCTCATTGAAGTCTTTAGGGACAAAAATGTAATAAATACATTGTTCTGACTTCTGTTAACACCCAGGACTAGAGTAGAATAGATTTCATATGCCCCTTAATAAATTGTAAATAAAAAAGCTAAAGGGAAGAATGGAAAAATTTTAAAACTGGGACATGATATGGTAATCTTCCTTTGGTTTTCAAGGGTTTTAGGGTGATGTCTTCCTTTTTAATGTTTTGAAAAGAATTTCTTGTATCTTGTAAAGAAGTTTTTAATAAATTATTAACTTAAAGACATATATACATGGTAACATTCCCAAATGCAAATCACAAAAACATACTCTACTCAACTACAAATAGAAATTCTGATTTTTAAAGTAAATTTTATTTTAATTGACATTTAGGTTATGTATACCTTATTTCAAGACACTGGCTTATTGGAAATATTTAAAATCCCCACTCTACAGTTCATGAACTATTTTCGTGCATTGGAGAATGGCTACCGAGACATTCCTTGTAAGTATCAGCAGATCTTATTACTTAAGTTCAGATAATACTGGTTTTGAAACTATTATTTTTCCCTTCAGATCTAAACACTTTTTAAATTACATGTTTGGAAAAATTTAAGTAATCTATATGCTGCTACCTAGAGCTAATGGACTACTATTAACATTTTGGTATATTTTCTTACTTATGTTTCATAAAGTGAATCATAATATAGACATATACTGTGCTCTCTCCCTTAATTATTATATGGTGTACAACTTTCTATGTTAATAATTATTCATCTGAGTATCTTTTAAAATGTTTGGTAATTAAGTCAAGAGTGTCAGAAAATTCTTGACTTCAAAATATTTTAAAACTATCCATAGAATTTCTGTTTTTAACGGTGTCCTGACCTGATTAATTGCTAATGGCTATTTGATTTTATGGTAAAATATAATTTGAATTTCATATTAGGAAATGATACAGGTTTCCTTATACATCTATATATTCTACAGTTTCCCTTCATATGGACACGTTATGGGAAATCACTTACATAAACACAGAGCAAATTATTCTTAAATTGGTATAACTCATTAATAATGATGATCCTTAATGTGAGTTATATGTGCTGTAATTTCCACTTACAAAATATGCTTTTTAAAAAGTGACTGCATTTTATAAATAGAATAAACTGATACTTTATTTTTTTTTTAAGATTTATTTATTTATTTGAGAGCGTGAGCACGAGCAGAGGGAAGAGGCAGAGGGAGACGGAGAAGCAGGCTCCCTGCTCAGGACTCCGAGATCATGACCTGAGCTGAAGGCAGATGCTTAACCAACTGAGCCCCCCAGCCTCATTTGAAGTGATACTTTAAAATGGACTTCAAAGGAAGGAGAATGGGGAAAATAAAGAGGCAATAAAGAGTCTTTACTATCAGCTCCAAATAGGATGTTAGAAAAGAGCCTCTGCATCTAACTTTTCTAAACTTTAGTATCCAGGTTTGTAAATGGAAATTACAGTAGTCTCTACTCCATAGATAGCGATGAGATAAGCCATGGAAAGTGCATCTCAGAGTCCCTGGTGTATAGTAAATGGTCAGTTGGCTATATGAATAATTAAGCTCCTCGCAGATGGACGTTATGTCGTGTCATGGCCTGAACATTTAGTATTGTGTCATCTGCTGATTCTACCTGGGACTCACTAAATATCTGTTGAAGTGTTGCACTTTTATTGCATATCAGCTGTGACTGTAATCATTAGATCTATGAAGATTATGTCATTTAATCCTTGTTGGAAAGTTTATATTATCTACCTTTCACAGGTGAGAATAAAAACTCAGAAGAAACTTTCCCAAGATCATAAAACTCTTAGAAATGGCAAAAGCTGGGTTTCACTTGTAGGTCTTGCCTTCTCACATAGTGATATTTCAGTAAACCAGTGTTTCTTGATCATGTGCTATGTCTCAGATGCTGTTCTGGATGTTTTCATATGCCATTTTAACATTTCATCTTTCCAGCAGGCCTGAGAGAGAGGTGTGTCTCATCTTTTCTTTTCTTTTCTTTCTTGTGTTTTTTGTGGTGGGGAAGTTCAAGTATCCAGAATTTGTAAGTGTTGCCTGTGTGCAAACATGGGTCTCCATAATCCAGACACTATTTACATAGTATTTTTAAAGCTACAAAATAGCAACCTTCAGTAAATTTTTCAGTGCCTTTCTTTTTTTTTTCTTTTTAAAGATTTTGTTTATTTATTTGAGAGAGAGCAAGAGAGAGAGCACACATGAGCAGGGGGTAGGAGCAGAAGGAGAGGGAGAAGCAGGCTCCCCACCGAGCAGGGAGCCCGACACGGGACTCCATCCCAGGACCCTGGGATCATGACCTGAGCAGAAGGCAGCCACTTAACTGTCTGAGCCACCCAGGCACCCCTCAGTGCCTTTCAGTTAGCCCTTGTTACTTGCCTTTCCTTTGACTATCTTACTATGTTTTCATAGTATATGTGAAAGTTTTTAAAAGAACTTTTTAATACATCAAGAGACTTTAAAAAAATAAGATGAAACAAGGGTTCCTGGCTGGCCTGGTCACTAGAACGTGCTACTCTACTCTTGATCTCAGGGTCGTGAGTTCAAGCCCCGCGTTGGGCATTGAGCCTATTAAAAAAAATTAAAATGAAATATAATATAATTGTGGGAAGTTATTCCAAGCCATACATTTTATTTATGTGGATATAGGATAGTAGAAAATTATTGTACTTTAAGAAATGTCCTATGTTAAACATAACATTTTTATAAAACATTTTGGTGACTTTAGATCATAATCGCATACACGCCACAGATGTCCTGCATGCAGTTTGGTATCTGACAACGCGGCCAGTTCCTGGTTTACAGCAGATCCACAATGACCACGCAGCAGGAAATGAAACAGGTACTTCCGTCTACAAATCTTCCTTTTAATTATTTGTCTAGAAATAATAAATCAAGCTATCTCATTTCATTACCTCTGTTCTTCTAAAAATTTCACTAAGTAACTTTTGGTACATGTAAATGAGTATATAAATTTTGATGCATAATAATGGCATGCAAATTAGGAAACCTAGGACCCACCTTAAGAGCTAGGTTTAGATGAAATACTGTTGGATCTACCATGTTTCTTTTCTGTGTCCCGTCCTGCTGCTTGCTATCCAGAATAGTGTGATAATCGTTTCTTTGGTCTTTTCTTTCAATTCTTGGTTTTCTGTTTTAGGTGTATCATGTAAATTTAAAATATATAACCTTCACAATGAAAGTGGCCATACTTAAAAGCCTCATGTAAACATTTAAACAGTGACATTAAAAACCTTTCATAACATTTATGTTTTGCTCACAAAGAAGTTAATTCTCTTCATCATGAATACAATTATTTGTACAAATGTAATGAATTTACATAACATGGTTGGTTCTCTTAGTCTAGTTTGTAAAAGAGGGGAGAACTACTTCGGCGAGATACACACACACACACACACACTTAGTTACTGATGCCTGGAAATGTGATCATGCTGATCAGGGCAAACGTCATAGACTTAGCCATTGCTTTACAGTGTTTGGTCATTGAGTCCAAAGTTACTGCCATTACGTTTTCTGCCATTCCCTATTTACTCTTTCTTAGCCCTCCTCATTCCTTCCATTAGTTCTGCGCTTCCATCAGATCATTTTCTTCAGCTTTTTTGTTTGTAGGTGTATTTATTTTCTTAGAAGAATATTTTCATATTTTAGCACATTTGACGATAGTGATTGATTTTGTCTGATCCTTATTATCAAGAGGAAATAAGGTTCCTGCTATACATGGGAGGATGTATGTCCATAACCCAGGGGATTTTTTGGCCTTTTTGGTACTCCCATGTCCAGTGACAAAAGATAATGGAAAACTACAGTAATCCAGTATCATCAGGATCTCAATAGTGCAGACCCTTGAAAATATAGATCATTTCCTTAGGCAAGTACCATGATCAGTAGAGATGCTGGCTGAGGACAAAGGGAAAGTGGAATTGTTAGTGGAATAAGAAAATGATAAATCTCAAGTACAGCTATGTGACCAGTTTCAGAAGTGAAATCTGTTAATGGCTCTCTATATATTTTCCTTATTGATATTTATTTTATATAATCAAATTTTTTCTTCCTCTTTCTCATTCTCCTACCACCCAAATATTGGTGGACATTTGGGTTCTTTCTACTTTGGGGCTATTATGAATAATGCTGCTATAAGTATTCTTGTACTAGGTTTTGTGTAGATACGTTTTCATTTCTAGCTGTGGAATTCCTGGGTCATAAGGTGATTCTGTGCTTAACATTTTGAGGATCTGCCAAAATGTTTTCCAAGGTGGCTGCACTATTTTATTTTCTCACCAACAATGTATGAAGAATCCAGTTTTTCTCCACTTCTTGTTATTATCTTTTTGATAACCATTCTGGTGGCTGTGAAGTGGTATTTCATTGTGGTTTGGATTTGCATTTACCTAATGGCTAATATTGTTGAATGCCTTGCCATTTGTCTTCTTTGAAGAAATGTCTGTTCATGTCTTTCATCCATTTTTAAATTTGATCATTTGTCTTTTTATTATTGAGCTGTAGGAGTTCTTTGTATATTTTAGATATAAGTCCCTTATCAGATTTATGATTTGCAGCTATTTTCTCCCATTCTGTAAGTTGTCTTTTTACTTTCTTGATAGTGTCTTTTGAAGTACAAAAACTTTTAATTTTGATGAAGTCTAATTTATCTTTTTCTTTTGTTGCTCATGCTTTTGGTATCATATCTAAGAAGGGTTTTGCCTGACCCAAGATCATGAAGATTTACTCCTATGTTTTCTTCTGAGAGTTTCATAGTTATAGGAAGTTTAGGTCTGTGACCCATTGGAACTAATTTGGGGGATAAAGGAAGAGGTCTTTCTTTTGCACATGAATATCCAGTTGTCCCAGAACCATTTGTTGAAAAGAGTTCTTTATATATACTCCACATAGTCAGCTCTTAAGTGTTACTAAATCAATTTCTACCTTATAAGATTGTGAGCATTGAATGAAACAACATGTATGAAAGAGCCTGACATCATGCAGGGCACATAGATGGCTCTCAGCATGGTCTTAGCACCCTTGTGCAAAATCAGTTGGCCATAAATATGAGGGGTTATTTCTGGACTCTCAGTTTTAGTCCATTGATTTTTATGTCTGTCCTTATACCAGTACATTATCTTCAGAGCTTTGTTAGTAAGCTTTGAAATTGGTAAGTTTAAGTCTTCCATCTTTGTTCTTTTTCAAGATTTTTTTGGCCATTCTGGTTCTCTTGTATTTCCATATGGATTTAGGTCCAGCTTGTGACTTTCTACAAAAAAAAAAAAAAGGCAGCTAGGATTTTGATAGGGATTATGTGGACTCTGTAGATCATTTGTGGAGAGTATTGCTATTTTAACAATAATAAGTCTAATGGTCCATGAGCATGGGTGTTTTTTCCGCTTATTTAAGTCTTTAAATTCTTTCAACAATATTTTTTAGTTTGCAGAATACTGGTTTTGTACTTCTGTTAAGTTTATTCCTAAGTATTTTATTCTTTTTGGTGCTAGTGTAAATGGAATGGTTTCTTGGGGCTCATTTTTTGATTATTCATTGCTATCACATATAAAAATAATTGATTTTTGCATAGTGACCTTTCATCTTGCAATCTTGATGATCACCTTTATTAGTTCTAATAGTTTTTTAATTGATTTCGTGGTATTTTTTCTATATACAAGAGCATGTCATCTATAAGTAGAGATAGTTTTACCTCTTTGTTGTGTGTTGGTCTCAGCCTGTCAATAACCAGTGTTGTGGCTGGCCCAGCTCTTGTGGTTATTATGATTGCAAGATGCCCTTTACCAATAACCATCAAGAAACTTTAAAAAAATAATGGTTATAGGAATTGAAAATTACACAGCATAGCTGGGACCACAGAGCAAGGTCACAGGGGGAGAGAGAGAGAGAACATGCACAAGCATGCATGCAAGCAGATGTACCTGAGGTTTATTGGGGTCAAGAGTAGGGGGGTTTCACTGGCTCACTCTTTATTGGTGAATTTAAAGCATAAGAGCAGGAATGTAAAGCATGGATAGAGAAAAAACCAGCAGCCCACATGTGTCCTTTCTGTGGCTAAAAGCGTAATGATGAAGAACTATCATTTTTAAAAAAAAAAATTTTTTTTTAATTCATGTGATGGCAAATATTTAGTGAAGTAAATTATGATAAAGATCGTTTTGGACTCTGACAAGCCAGGACATTATTCCTAGTTTGCCACTGATGAAGTCAATCCGTGAAATTTTATATCTCTCTAATATCTTTGTGGTTTTATTTGCTGTCTACTCTAAATATAATTTATTTTTTCCTTCTTATACTTTAAGGTCATTTTAGTAAAAGTAATAGAATGACCATCTAAATAGATAAAGCCACTAAAATACAAAAAAAATGAAGAAATCAATCGTAAGATATTAAGACATGGAAAGCACAGTGTTGATAATGAAAATATTGTTTCTAACTAGAAGATAAAAAGAATTATGTTATGAGACATTCCTCAGTTTTCTATGTCTTTTCATTTTCCGTAGTTTTTCTTGCCATTGTCTTATAAGGGGCTTCATGGAAAAAGAGAAGGGAGGAGAGATTGTAGTCAGGGCTACAATGAAATGTAATCTCTCTAGTAAGATTTGAAAAACATCTATGTTGAGAAGCTTAGTTTGTTAATACATTAAATTCCTAAATCTTCATACAGTTTCCACGAAATTTTATTCTCTAGATTGTTTTTTCCTGTTACTTCCTATGCCCTGGCCATTATCTCTAGTCCTTCAATAATAAATGTTCAGAAAACCGGAGGTTTTAAAAAATTATTAGCTCGAGTAAGAGAGCATCATAAAAATCTCATAATGTCTTTATAAAGTAAGTGACTTCTGCGTCATGTTTAACCTTGTTTCTCTCTAGTAGCATGTGTGTTGGAAAGAATAGACTGTTTTAAGTCCCTGTTTATAAATAGAGTGTATTTCTTAGCTTAGTCAACAAGTAAGATAAATAATCATATTGCATATGGGGAATCCCCTCCTTAGTCTCATTTTGTGAGGAAGTTTTGTGTCATGCTGGCTTATTTTGCTTGTTCCTCAGATTCTGGTGGCAGAATGAACCCTGGGCAGTTGGCTTACATTTCTTCGAGGAGCTGCTCTATTCCAGACGAGAGCTATGGTTGCCTTTCTTCAAACATTCCTGCGCTGGAATTGATGGCTCTCTATGTGGCAGCCGCCATGCATGATTACGATCACCCAGGGCGGACAAATGCATTTCTAGTGGCTACAAATGCCCCTCAGGTAGGAAATACGTTTTCAGAAAGATTCAAGAGTGATTCTGAAATTTCACAAGCATGTGGTATAT
Source organism: Mirounga leonina (assembly GCF_011800145.1). Taxonomy (NCBI): domain Eukaryota; kingdom Metazoa; phylum Chordata; class Mammalia; order Carnivora; family Phocidae; genus Mirounga; species Mirounga leonina. Next base: position 3,023,720 of record NW_023270852.1, on the reverse strand, counting down.
CCTTTTGTAACCCACCCTTCAGTTGACTCAGATAGCCATTCCATCTGCGTGGTAATTAATTGGATTTTAACACATGGCACTGACATGAGATGTGCCAAAGAATGAAGAAGAAATTACCTTCTCCCACTCGAAAATAAATAAAATGGTCATCAAAGAGTAACTCGCTGTTTTATGAAATTCTGGAAGCCTTGCTGCCAATATTTTTGCCTTTGATCAAATTCATAGGACTGACTGATGTAAGCCTGATTCTTCCTTCTTCCTTTCTGTGGCTAAAAGCGTAATGATGAAGAACTATCATTTTCGTTGCTGTCCTCTTTTTTCCTTAAGACTCAGACTCTAAATCTCTTAGTGCTGCATATATTAGTGTGTGTAAACATTTCTTCTAGTATCACGTTATTTTTGTATCCAGTACAGCTGATAAGGTACAAGATTCCTCTACCGTCAAAATTTGCATAAGAGGTAGGAGCTCCCACAAATGGATACTGTAATAGCAGTAGCTTTAGACATTAGGGCTTGGAGCTAAATCCTTGGTTTTAAGTGGTTGTGGGTGTTTGTTTAGGCTGGTGATTCCTGAAATGTCATCTTTGTTTCTAACTGTGTGCCTTTCAAAGAACAAGTGACTGCTTGCTGAATTCAGCTTATGTCTTCACTTCATTGCTCTGTGTATAAACCTCACTTCTGATTTTTTCATCTTCTGTAGCCATCCTGTGTTGCTCTTCACACTTCTCTCTCCCACACTCTCACTATTTAAAAGAAGAGGAGATCGGTTCTCTAGCCAGAACAAGAATAGGATTCAGAGACAGAGAGGGAGAGAGTGTTTAAAATGCTACATGATTCATTTCTCCAGTGAGGCTTTATCTACTAATAGCTCATGATTTCTGCAGGTAACTTTTCAATGAATTTTTATCTAGATACTAATATTTGTCCACTTTCTAAGAATAGCTGAGGGAGAGATGACAAACTAAGGACAAATGCCTCCTCATGTGCATTGCCATTCTGCAGGAAGCAGAGGTGCATTCTCTGTCTCGCCTCACACTCCATCGTCTTTAAAAACCTGGTCCTGTGGGGAGTCGTGGAGCTGGGTGGACGGGGCACAATGCAAAAAGCACTGGTCTTGAGATTAAGAGACCCGAGTTGGATTTCTGATTACCTGGTCGTTAACCGTGTGATCTTAGGCAAGCCACCCTTGTCTTTCTGAACCTCAGAATACAGACCTGATATGATTAAGGGTAAGGGGACAACATAATGGGACATTTTCCATTTTGTGTGTTTGAGAGGCTCCTGAATCAGGTATCATATAGATGGAAGTTACTAACTGTTCTCTTTCACTCTTGGCTTTAAGTCATTCGTCAGCTTCTAGTACAGGTCAGTCAGACTTACTACCTCTCCTTCAAGGAGATGCTGAGTGAGCCAACTCCAGTGTTACCTCTCTCACCTGCAGATAAAACAATGATATGTGAAAATCATTCCTACAAGTTATATGCTCGAAACTGTTGTGCTAATTAAAAGAAAAATGTGAGGTCTGGATATAATATCAGTAATACACAGAATTTCTAACTTCTCGTTGTTAAGGACCGCCAGTAGAGGAAACAATGGGAAGTGTCGGAATGGAAAGGAAGTTGCCAGGGAGTTCAGCTCCTGAGAAAGTATAGTCTTCCACCCAGTCTCCTTGCTTACTTCCGGCTCCCCTTTGGTCTGTTCCAGACCCTCCGCAGCATTCACCTCAGTCCTGGGAAAAGTCATTGTAATGGCTCGGGGGTCATACCTGATTTAGCCCCTGTTGGGTCTTCTGCCTTTATTCACCCAGGTCCAGCCTCAGTGGCCTCCTGGCTGTTTTCTTCTGTATCCCGGGCGCACTCCCTTACTGAGAGCCTTGGCACTTCCTGTCCTCCCTGCCCGGAGTGCTCTCTCCCCACACATCTACATGGCTCACTTTGTCACCTCGTTCCATGTAACATTCCACGAGCCCCCTCCTGGCGTTCATTATGTTCCTAACCTGCTTTATGTTTTCCATAGCAGTGATCATTCAGCATACTATGTATTTTGTTTCTTGTAGGTCTCTCCTCAGTGGAATATGGTTTCATGAGAATAGGGATTTTTGCCTTTTATTCTCTAATACCTAGAATAGTGCCTAACACATAAAAGTCATTTAGTAAGTACTTGTTGAATGTTGAAGGATGCCTGATTTCTTTGCTCTGCAGGACTGCTAGCTTGTCTGAAATATACTCTGTTCTTCCCAAAGTAATGAAATTCACGAGACCTTCTTCAGCTAGTGCGTGTGAGATAAGGACCCTTCTGTGAAAGCGTGAGGTGTGTTTATTAGGTAATAAAGTAGGTCCTCTCATTTTGGGAAGCTCAGTGGGTCTAATTAGGCCACAACTAGTGAAAAATGTTACTGCTTCAGTGGTAGTATATAATACCACCAACTGGATCAAATGTTCTTCAGTCTCATGGTAAGGAAAGTACACTGGGAAGGTATAGGAGGATTATTTTATATTCTTGCTGTGAAAGAAGGTGAAACATTTAGGTTTATCCTGAAGAGATGCCAGTATTAAAATTCTAAGAGATTTCTGAGCTATTTCCACATGAAAAGCTGGCTAAAAGATGGAGATTAGTGCCTGAGGTATTAGAGTTTGAGAATATTTTCATGATATTTGGGGTAAAAGGAAATGAAATTTGAGGTTGAGATTTGTAAATTGGAGACACTCATAAATGTTTTATCTCCCAAAATACGTATTAAGATGGGGACTAAACACATGCATTTGACTCCTCATTATAACAGAAGAATAGGTGGGGAAAGTATTATCATCAGAAGATTAAAGAGTTTTCCAGAAACTTCTATTTCTGGAAAATGAAAAACAGATGACTATGGAGAGGTGGAAGTATATTAGAGGTGGCTACAGCTTAAGTGGAACTCTGGAGAGACTCCTGATGCCATTTGCCCTGGCTTGCTACACACACACACACACGCACACACACACACACACGACCGTGTGCACGTGCACCCCCAATCCCTGTACACGTACACTACACATCTTTATATAAAGCTACTACGACCCTGCATTTACCTCCAGGCAGAAACTCATCCCTTAGGTATTGAAGAGAGTAAGAATTACTTGTTGTGAGTAGTAGTACTCCAGGGTAAATCCTTCTCATTCTGGAAACTTAACAGCTGACAACTGGTCTCATAACTGTAAAGCAAAACCTACTAAGTAACAAACGCCATCCACATTCATAGAGTTCCTACTCATCTTCCCAAATTAAAGAAGAGACTCAACACCAAAATAAACAGAAGAGAATCTAGAATTCTTTTTTTTTTTAATATCAACAGATAACCCAAGGATCACTAGACATGACATTAACCAGTAGCTTGGAAAGAAAAGGCTAAAATGGACATGGTAACCAACTACAAGGTGGGGGGAAATCTAGGGAATAGAAAAGCTGTTAAGTTTTTCAAAAAGATATTCTCAGAATTGGAGAAACACTGCGTCCCTAAGAACAGGAAGCTATGAAAAAGGAAACACCAGCGAACAGATTAGAGCTCTTAGGAACTAAAAATACTACTGCAAAAAAATTTTAAAAATTCAACACAAGCCCTGGAAGTAAACTCCAGGTTACCTCTCCCAGAATGCAGACCAAAAAGAGAAAGAGATGGAAAATATCATGAAGGGAAAAATGGGGCTTGGTGGACCAGGTCATGAACTGACTATTGGAGTTCCAGAAAGAGACAGTCTTTGGATCAGAGGGGTTCAGCAGGTCCCAGAGAAGTTGAATGGGGAGGAAAAAACCTGCACATGGAGTGCCATGGTAAAATGTCTTAAAAAAAAAAAAAAAAAGGAATTCCTAAGAGAATGACAGCAGTACACGTTTTATGAAAGAACAAAAATCCAACTGGCACCGTATTTTAGCAACAATGGATGCTTGAGGGTACCGGAATAAACAATTATTGGGTGCCTACTGGGGGAGAGGCACTGTTCTAGGCATTATTATTGAACAAAACAGGCCAAAAAACATCTCTGCCCCCATAGAACGTACACTCCAGTAAAGCAAGAAAAAGAATAAAGAGTGTATGTAGGAGGCAGAGAGACGATTATGACGTAGATGCTAGGAAAGAAGTAACCCGGGAAGGGGATGGGGAGTGTTGGCCTAAAGATACTATTTTCAAGTTAGATTTCTGTATCCCGCTAAGCTACAGCTGAGTGTTAAGAGCAAAATAAAGAGAATCTCTGATATACAGAAATAAAGTAAATCACGTACCCATTCACCCTTAGAAAGTTACCTAAAAAACACGTCTTAGCAAAACAAGGGTGATAAGGAAGACAAAGGATCTTAGAAGATACAGGATTACCAGAAATTTGAGAACAAACCCAGAGCTTCAGGATAAAGGGATACCAAAATGACAGCTGTTCATCTTGACTATTTCTTTTTTTCTTTTTTTAAAGATTTTATTTATTTATGTGACAGAGAGAGACAGCGAGAGAGGGAACACAAGCAGGGAGAGTGGGAGAGGGAGAAGCAGGCTTCCCGCGGAGCAGGGAGCCCCATGCGGGGCTCGATCCCAGGACCCTGGGATCATGACCTGAGCCGAAGGCAGATGCTTAATGACTGAGCCACCCAGGTGCCCCGATCTTGACTATTTCTTTAAGGAGTACTTTCTCTCTCTCTCTCTCTTTCTTTTTAAAACTAGCTGTTTTGTTTTCTGTAGCACCTGATTTACTACCTCTGTTGGATTTTTTTAAGTTAAGAATTTTTTTAAATGAAAACAATTTTTCTTAATCCAAGATTTTTCACTTTTCGGAAGTACCCTCTTTAATCTCATGACTAGGACCTAGAGACTTTTTAATGTTTCCTCTTGTCTCTTGTGTTTCAAAGGGGGACATTTGCTCAGATTTGTCAGCCTCTTTGTGTGATCTAAGTCTTTGATATGTCTGCTGAGTTTTCTCTTTTCATTTATTGAAAGGTGTTTATTATTTGTTGAGTTTAATTCTATCAGTTTGTATTAAATCCTGTTTCACATCTTTCCAACTCAAAAAGAGGGTGAAAAACAAATTTGCTTTGCCAAATTAGAGATTTGCCTGTGGAGCGAAGGAAGGGGATCCCTAGCTGGAGAGAGCAGGGATCAAGATGCTTTAGCACAGGGCGCCTGGGTGGCTCAGTTGGTTAAGCGACTGCCTTCGGCTCAGGTCATGATCCTGGAGTCCCGGGATCGAGTCCCACATGGGGCTCCCTGCTCAGCAGGGAGTCTGCTTCTCCCTCTGACCCTCCCCCATCTCGTGTTCTCTGTCTCTCATTCTCTCTCTCGCAAATAAATAAAATCTTAAAAAAAAAGAAAAGACGCTTTAGCACAAAGTCCAAGCATAGTTACTGCAGCTCCAAATTAGCGGGGGCTGGTCTTCCCTCTCTGGTTGTCAGAAAGCCCTCAGGAAAAGCCAGCTGAGGCTTCACCATCTGTTTTACCTAGAATGTTTTTCTTACCAGGTTTAAGCTTGGCTTATTGTTCTGTGTGTTCACTGAATATTCTTCCTAAAGTGGAACGCTCATTTGCCTCCTACTTACTGCTCCATGATTGTATCTTGCCTCTACTCGTCTATGAGGTAGTGGGTTTATTGGGGTACACTCTGTCCACTTATTCTCCAGGTGGGTTTTTCCTTCTCATGCAATAACTTAGTTGGCTTCTCCTCAATCCATTCCCACTTTCCCCATGTATTTGAAATTTCCAGTATGATGATAATACCTAGATTTTAAAATTGATTCAGATTTTTTTTGCCCCTATTTTATATTTCTTTGGTAATTTCAAAGGGCAGTTTGAATGATGAAGAAATTCTGAACTTATTTCTTTTCCTGATCTTGCTAGCCAAGAGTTTATTACGTCAGCTAGCTCTACAGGGCACTTACTCTATGTTGTGCTTTATTGAGTTGGATGTTTGGTTACTTCTTCCTGAACAGACAAAGCTGTTCTAATAGTTTATCAGTTTTCATCAGATTTGAATATGAATTAGTGAAATCACTATTAAATATAAAATGACCCCTTAGGGAGTCTTTGAAGCTTAATCTTTCTCTTTGAGGTTTATGATCTTTGGAAGTTGTAATAAGGCTAGTATAAATTTTTTTTGACATTTTTTTATTGACATATAATTGATAATGTAACATTGTGTTAAGGTGTACATGTTCATTTGATATACATATCATTGTAATACTACCATGATGTCCCCTAATATATCTTTTTTGTGAGTACATTTAAGATCTAGTCTGTTAGCAACTTTCAAGTATATAATACAGTACTATTAACTGTAATCACAATGCTGGGCATTAGGTCCCCAGAACTTTGTCATCTTATAACTGAAGTTTGTACCCTTTGACCAACATCTCCCCAATTCCCTCACCCTCTGGTCTGTGTTTCTATGAGTTCAGCTTTTTAAGATTCCACATATAAGAGATGCCATACAGTATGTCTTTCTTGATTTAACTCACTTAGCATTGTGCTCTCAAGGTCCATCCATGTTGTCTCAAATGGCAGGATTACCTTCTTTCTCATGGCTAAATAAATATTCCATCTCTCTCTCTCTCTCTCTCTCTCACACACACACACACACACACACACACCCCACATCTTTATCCATTCATCCACTGATGGACATTTAGATTGCTTGCAGCCTTTATATGTCCCATTACAAAGCTTAAATCATCATTACTTTCATAAAATCAAATGGTGTAAAAAAACAAATGATGTTAAGTATCTGTCTTATATTTAGACTATGGCTTATTTTCACAAATCACACATAAACTTATTTAATTTAGTTCCCAGAATATGTATCTTTTTTTTTTTTTTTTTAGGATTTTGTTTATTTATTTGAGAGAGAGAGAACAAGTGAGAGAGAGAACACAAGTGGGAAAGGGCAGAGGGAGAGAGAGAAGCAGGCTCCCCACTGAGCAGGGAGCCCGACACGGGATTTGATCCCAGGACCCTGAGATCACGACCTGAGCCTAAGGCAGACGCTTAACTGACTGAGCCTCCTAGGCATCCCCCAGAATGTGTACCTTAATGTGGATTGCATTCTATTTTTATCTGTCCTTCTTTCTTATTAACAAGAAGCTCTGTGAAAACAGGGACAAGTTTTTTTTTATTCCTAGCCTTTAGCACTGTGAACGTTTTTTAAATAATTACTATGCTTATTTAATAATTTTTTTAATTGCTTGATTTTTAGAGATAGAAGAGGCTCTAGCTATTCTATAAGCCATTGGTTTTTTTAAATCTGTATTCCGAAGTTCTAGAGTCCTGAGGGTCTTGCATTGAAATGAGGTGGATAAGAAGTGAAGAGTTGCACACCAGCTGAACCAGAGGATTTGTGTTACCTGTTTCATGCTTCTCTTACTCCCGGGCCTGTGCCCGGATCGGAGTGTAGGAATGTGTTCTTCCTGGACATGCAGGACTGTCCCTCACCCGGGACAGTACTCCTGCTTCCTCTTTGGTCATCAGCACCACTGATCACATGCTAGCTGAAGAAGAGAAATGTGTCCCTACACCTGCTCTCCTTCTAAAGACTTCACTAACAGAAGCTTTATCTAAGAAGGTTCATTGGATTCAATGAAGTAGACCTCAAATATCAACTTTACATCTCCTGAGGGCAGCATGGTGTCTGCAAAGATGGACTTGGGAGACGAATTACCCTTTCACCTACTAGATGTAGATGCCGGCAAGGTCTACCTTACCCTTTTTGTACTTCGGTAAACTCATTTAGAAAATGCCCACAAGCCTTCTTCACAGATATTAAAATGCTTGGCATATAGTAGTTACTCATTGTTTGTATTCTTCCAACCTAACTCTGTTTATTATTAAAGATTAATATCTCTCAGACGCCTGACTCATTTTTATTACTTTTCAGGCAGTTTTGTACAACGACAGATCTGTTCTAGAAAATCATCATGCTGCATCAGCTTGGAATCTGTATCTCTCTCGCCCAGAATACAACTTCCTTCTTAATCTTGATCATGTGGAATTCAAGCGCTTTCGTTTTTTGGTCATTGAAGCAATCCTTGCCACAGATCTTAAAAAGCATTTTGATTTCCTTGCTGAATTCAACGCCAAGGTTGGTGACACAACTTACTGACTGGTTTCAGTGATGGAAATCACTATTGTCAGTATTACTGCTAAGTGTTTTTTATAATGTTAAGTTAGAATTAATACTACTCATAAAATCATAATACCTGATGTGATACGATATATATGTCAGTATTTTTTAAAATAACTTTTTTTGTTATAACATGTCTTAAACATACTATCACTTGCTACCTTTCCTTTCTGACACATAGACTTAAAATTTTCTTTCACATGGTGATAAGCCAGTTCATGATGTCAAAAGCTTTTAGGGGCAGACTGGAGAACGTTGTGCACGGTGCCAAGTAAGTTATTTTATGAAATTAAAGATGTGTTTCTCTGAGCCAGTTATGTGTCCCTCACTGCACCTGTTAATCCCTTCTTCCTATTAGTCTTTAACTGGCTGGTGTGGGAGAGAAGTAGCCTCCACTCTTCCACTTGAGAATAATGTGCTCATTGAATGAGTCCTGGGATTGCCCTCTCTGCCCAGTCGCGCCAGCAGAGAATAAGGAGAGAACAGGTGGAAATCCCTGCCGTCAGGGATTCACAGTCAGTAGGGAATTGAGAATCACTGTCCTCAGGTGACAGGGGTACTCCCTGGAAGGTGTTCTGTCCCTCTGAGAACCACTGCTTTACAGATTACTGCGGGAAGGCTGCTCCCGCTTTGGCTGGCAGGAAGCTGTTGCCGATGACATTTGTGACAGAAAGGAGAGGTGTACCTTCGGGCTGGAGGAACTGGTAACAAGGGAATACTAGATTTAACCCCCTGCGTGGCGACCCTATATGTGGCTGTCGTGATATCAAATACTTCTAAAAATCAGCGAGAAATCCATGTGCCTTTAAAATTATTTTATAGTTGTGTAGCTCTATTTAATAATAAAATGCATTTAAGTGCTTAAGTCAGTAATAGAAATTTTCACAGGTAAAAGATCACCTAGTCCAATACTTTTGAATCTGTATTCCTCAGCGGTTTCTATTCCATAGTCTCTCAGGAAAATCCCATACCTACATGGTTTCAATCAGAAAAGCTTTCAAGTGTTTTCTGTAGTGGTGGTCTACATAAATTTTCCTTTGACAAAAGGGTTTGGTGCCCAAAATACCCTCAAAGTTCAGAAGCCACTGATCTGGCCCATTTACTTCATTTTTTACAAGAGAAAATTTGAGTTTTTGAAAGGCAGAGTAATTTGCCTAATTAGTGATGATAATTATATTTCCTATGAACAAAGCATTTTTCATCTATTAATCCTCATGGTAATATGGCTAGATTGGTACTACTTTTTCTGTTTTGTAGATGAAGACAGATTCAAGGAGATTAAGTAATTTTTCCAGTATTACACAATGAATAAATCATTGAGTCGGGATTTGAAACGAGAGGGATCAGCTTTTAAGACTTGTGTTCTTTCAACTACATATTTTCCTTTCACAGCTGAAGCCAACTTCTCTGTGGATCCTAAGTGTTCTTTTTTGCAGAATTAGTTACAATTCTTAAATGATTTATTGATGTTTTACGTATACATATATATTAACATGTATGTGATATATACACGTCACAATTTTCTGTGGTAATCGCGAATATTGAAACCTATGGTTTGTTATGTTTTTATGGTGCTTTGCTTCCAGTGAAACAAAATCATGACACTTCAAAGGGAAACTTAACCCATATTCCTTCCTGTAATTTAGACGGGAAGCAGTTTTAAGATAATTTGGTTAAAAAGACAAAACTGTGGGCGCCTGGGCGGCTCAGTCGGTTGAGCGACTGCCTTCGGCTCAGGTCATGATCCTGGAGTCCCAGGATCGAGTCCCGCATCGGGCTCCCTGCTCGGCAGGGGGTCTGCTTCTCCCTCTGACCCTCCTCCCTCTCATGTTCTCTGTCTCTCATTCTCTCTCTCAAAATTAAAAAAAAAAAAAAAAAGAATACTCATTGAGGGCGCCTGGGTGGCTCAGTCGGTTAAGCGACTGCCTTCGGCTCAGGTCATGATCCTGGAGTCCCGGGATCGAGTCCCGCATCGGGCTCCCTGCTCGGCGGGGAGTCTGCTTCTCCCTCTGGCCCTCCCCCCTCTCGTGTGCTGTCTCTCATTCTCTGTCTCAAATAAATAAAATCTTTAAAAAAAAAAAGTCAAAACTGTGCCCCAGAACCTAAAATGATTGTTTGTCCAAAATAGGCCAACGATGTAAATAGCGACGGCATAGAGTGGAGCAATGAGCGTGACCGCCTCTTAGTATGCCAGGTGTGCATCAAGCTGGCAGACATCAACGGCCCGGCGAAAGCTCGGGACTTGCATTTGAAATGGACAGAAGGCATTGTCGATGAATTTTATGAGCAGGCAAGTTGAAACTTGAGATGGGTGGGATTTGGGGAGCTGCCATCTGAAGACACAAGTCTTTGGGATTTGGATAGCTATGTTAAATGTTTGAAGTCTGGTTACTTGGACCAAAACCGGTTAGAAATTGTAGAATTTGCGCTGGTCTTAGTATTTTCTCAGCTCTCTTTTGCTGATAAAATTTAAAAAATAGCTCATTCCCAACTGCCATGGGTCGAATGTCCCTTGAGGCTAGAGGTAAGGTCTCTCTTAAAACCCTGAGTGCCTATAGCTTTTCCAGATGAAATTGTTTTTAATTGATTCAGGGTATACTTGGGTTGATATTCTTTAAATATAATTATTTTCAACTCTGCTCTAGAAAGACTGCTGACTGCCTTAGAAACACCCACTGGGTAAAAGTCCTGGCAGAGGGGAAGACATTTGAGGGCTAGAAATGGGGATAAAGTGGGTATTTCGTGGTTTTTTAGGATTCAAAGATAAAAACATGCTTATAGGTTTTAAAATCGTGTCTTTAAACTGATACTCCTGTAACTGAACTCAAGTTTGTATGCCCCCCACGTAGCAAAGCCAGTCACTGAGATGTTGAGTATACATCAGAGAGTTTGAGAGGCAGCCAAACTAGGAAGGGCAGGCCTCAGATTTGCCTCCTCAAAGTGGGAGAGTCGGGAACATGTAAAGGCAAATGAAAAGGATGTGGGTATAAGGGAGAGGAGCTGTGGGATTTCAAAATCAAGGAAAGGAAGTTAGGAAGTAGAAAAGGGTTGAAGTCCTTTCATTGTCTGCACCTGTATGGAGCTTCCGCATATATTTTCATGTGACCCAGGACCAGAAAATGGCATCCTCAGCATGATAGAAGGGAGGCGGGGGGTTAGGCCCTTCTACATTAAAAGTTTATCCATTGGACACTTGTCCGTGCTCAGAGAAGGTCGGTGGTCCTGACCGGTTCTGGCTGGTTTCTTGGTAAAGCCTTAAGTCTCTGCCAAACCACTAAATCAACACTCTGCTATCGTGAGGTCGGGCAAGATCATCATCATCTATAGAAACATGGTGGCAAGCTGCATTCCAAGAACAAGCAGATTTGGTGCACTTATTAGTCCCATTAACCCTTTGGTTACTGGTTTCACTACCACTTTACAGACTCTTTATCGGTTTTTTTTGTTCAATTCTGAAGCTCCCTACAACGTAGAAGTATATGGATTTCCCCACAAGCCAGCATTTCATTATCTCCAAAATACCGAATACATCTTCTTGACTTTGGAATTGCATTCCTTGGGAATCCTTGTTGACCCTAATAATTAGGCAAGATCAAGAGGTCTACCAAATGAGGCCTTCAAGACAGAGTTTTCTTACCAGGAGTCGCTACTCCAGTAGGGGTGATGAATCTGTTATACCGTGTTACACCTGGACTGCACTGAAGAGTGAATGTGCAGTGTCTTTCACCCACCTCAGCTAAACATCCCACCACAAGGCTTACTCTGCTATTTACAAGTTACAAAATACTATACGGTGAAAAAACCATGGGAATACATAAGTATTCCAAGATTATTATTTACTATTTTGATACATTTGAACGAAATTATATATAATTTGGAGATCTAAATGGTTATAAATATCTACCTAAAGGTTGCAATATACTATTTGCATGTCCCCATTTTCATTCTCAAAGATAACTGAAGCCGGCCTCAGACTTCAGTTTGTATTCACAAAAGAATTTTACGTTAAGGAAAATGCCACCTTTATATTATCTGTGCAAACAGAGGTAATAAAATAGTAGTGTATGCCAATTTTAGAAGACTAATTCAGTAAAAGAACATTAGAAAATTGGTAAAACCTAGAAGACATTTGTGATGTTACAAAACGGAAGTTTTTTGTTTTTTTTTGTTTTTAAATCTAAGAAGTTGTGAATGTTGTTAATCATTTAGCAGTTGCAATAAATGTAGAGGAAACCCCCCCCAAAAAGAACATTAGAAAAGTTCATTTAGACTCCATTTATAATTTAAGTATATAGAATGCTTATCAAACTTAGAATCCATGCTTGAGGTTGAAGCCTGGTTTCTCTTCTTTACCAGCATTGTGACCTTAGGTAAGTTATTTGACCTCTGTGCCTGTTTCTTCATTGTTAAAATAGAAATATTTGATGGTATCTACTTCATAAGGTTGCTGTGAGGATTGGGTGAATTAATAAAGTTCTTAGAACAGTTCCTGACACATAAATGCTCAGAAAATGTCAGCTATTATAATTCCAGATCTATCACTAAAAACATTATTTCAGACAGTTTTACTTAATCTAAGTTTCATTAGTCACATGTTAAAGGAACTAATCTAAAGTCCTACTCAATCTTCATCAACACTATTAAATTTCTTTCTCAATCTGGTTATACTATTAAGCATCCTTCGGATGTGGATGCAAAATTCTAATCTTGCCCAACTTTTTATTTTATTATCCTGTCTTTATATCCCTCTAGCCATTTAAGTGCCATGGGCTTAGAAAAGCCAAACTCCTATTAAAAAAAAAAAAAAAAAAAGCCAAACAAAATTGTAGAATCCTGTGGAATAAACCCAACTGAGATTTGTTTTTTTGTTTTTTTGGGGGGGGGGTGGTTTGGTACACAGTGGTTTTCTTCCTCACAGAAGGTAAAATCCTAGATTTTTAATCATGGGCCAGTCACTAGAACAGTGTTGCCTCCTCAGAGAGAGACGGCTGCTTGCCTACACAGTTTATACATTCTGAAGTTTATTCATTCCCCACCAGTTCAGACAGTAGGAACAAAAAGGTCAATAGTACCCTTTGGGGAATGCTCAGTACCGTGCTAAATACTTAATACTGTTTTTCATCCTCATAGCAACCTTGTAAAGTACATTAAGATTTTACACATGAAACGGGCATAGAGCTTGCTCAGCACCGCACAGGTAGTAGGTGGCAAAAGCAGGCTTTGAAAACTGCATCTGTCTGGTTTCACATTACACTCTCCGAAGCCCTGGAGACCACAGGGGGAGGGTGTCAGAGGGCAGGCGGTTGGACCCCGACTCCTCACCTCAGCCACCCATACCTCTGCTTCTGCTGTTAGAAATGGGTAGGGTGTTGAAAGGCAATTGCAAAATTCAACTCTGGGCATTTAAGGTACAACAACTGGGCTGATACCATGTCCCCCTAGGAGAAAGACATAAAATTTTTCAGGTTGTTAGATTTGATTTTCGTGTGTGTGTGTGTGTGTGTGTGTGTGTATTTTTCTTGTTCACTGAACATCAATCATCCTGGTTAACTGGTGGGGTGTGAAAATAAAATTTTGTTTAGGATTTCTCAGATATTGGAGAAATTCATACAGTTGAAATGACAGTAATTAGACATTTCTTTGTAAAAATTATTTTGATGTAGACTATGCATATTAAAAAAACCTCAAGATAATTTTAACAGCAAAGCTCAGTGGTTATTCTTTCAGCAGTTCAAAATGTACTTTTCTTTTTAAAATGATCAGGGAGATGAGGAAGCAAACCTCGGTTTGCCCATCAGTCCCTTCATGGATCGTTCTTCGCCTCAGCTAGCAAAACTCCAAGAATCTTTCATCACCCACATCGTGGGTCCTCTGTGTAATTCCTACGACGCGGCTGGCTTGCTGCCAGGTCAGTGGGTAGAAGCAGAAGAGGACGAGGACACCGAGAGTTGTTACGACGAAGAAGATGGTGAAGAATTAGATACAGATGATGAAGAACTAGAAGACAGTCTAAATCCTAGTAAGAATATAGGGATGCTGTAATTTCTTAAATGGATCTTTGCAGTTAGTAACATTAAGTTTGGATCTTTGTTTTTAGGGTGGTTTTTTTTTTGCCGGGGGAGGGGGGAGGGAGAGAGAATCCTAAGAGGGGCTCGATCTCACAACCCCGAGATTGTGACCTGAGCTGAAATCAAGAGTCAGACGCCTAACTGCCTGAGCTACCCAGGTGCCCCTGGATCTTTGTTTTTAAGCTACAGATTAAGTAGTACTATCTTGAGTACTCTCTGAATGTTCAGATTGAATGGTCTCTTGAGTAACTAACTCCTGTGTGCCGGGGAACGTGCTAATGCGGTCGCATGCGGGCTTGGTTAAAGTGGTGTCTCTTGGGGCGCCTGGGTGGCTCAGTCGTTAAGCATCTGCCTTCGGCTCAGGTCATGATCCCAGGGTCCTGGGATCGAGCCCCACATCGGGCTCCCTGTTTGGCGGGAAGCCTGCTTCTCCCTCTCCCACTCCCCCTGCTTGTGTTCCCTCTCTGGCTGTGTCTCTGTCAAATAAATAAATTAAAAAAAAGTGGTGTCTCTTTGGGGCCAGTCCACTTCAGGAGGCTCTACCTTTGCACGCACCGTAGGGCTGTGTCACCATGGCTGATTTTGTGAGGTGAGGTGTTCGAGTGGCTGGTGCTCCCCCACCTGCTAAAATCTGCCCTTCCTAAAGACTTGGAAGATGGAACACAATAGTTGGGAGAAGAGGAAACATCTTCTCTAGCCCTAAGGGGAGAACCAAGTTTTGTGTTGTTATGGATTTGAATTGCCAAACTGTAGGGACATAGTTTTCTATATAAAGCAGTGAATATAAATGGAAAAAAAAATTCGTCACCATTGTAGCTATAAATGAAATCCGTTATTTGCTCTTTAAAGTAGAATTTAAGGGGTGCCTGCGTGGCTCAGTCAGTTAAAACGGCTGCCTTCGGCTCAGGTCATGATCTAAGGGTTCTGGGATCAAGTCCCACATCGGGCTCCTTGCTCAGTGGGAAGCCTGCTTTTCCCCTGCTTGTGCTCTCTCCTGTTCTGTCAAGTATATAAATAAAATCTTAAAAAAAAAAGAATTTAAATTATATCTAGCATTCCAAGCAGGCTATAAATGAAAACTGATAACATAATTACAAAGAACTACCCCCACCTCCCCAGTTGTATTCAGGATTAGCATAATAAAGAGTAGTCTTCTACCTCTACCCTCTGAGCAGCATCATGGACAAAGTTGACTGGCTTCCAAAAATTATTTATATTCACTGAAACCTTGATACTGGTGTTTAATTCAGTACTTAAATCCTAAAAAGGTTGTTGAACTTCACATTGCTATCATTCATTTCTCCCCTCTCACCCCACCCAGTCTTCCCTAATCCCCTTCTCGGCTTTATTTTCATCTAATACCACCACCATCTCATGTTTTGCTGCTTCTTTTGCTTACCTAGGTCTTTCCATTAGAAGATGAGCTCCATAGTGCAGAGATTATTTCTATCTTACTGTTCTGTGACTACAACCCCAGCACCATATATAAGTGCCTGGGAAATTATAGGCACTGGGATATTTAGTGAATGAACGAGGGAATTATATCACTATGATTACAATATACTGCTTTTAAATTTCACAGAACCACGGAGGAGGAAAGGCAGACGGCGAATATTTTGTCAGCTAATGCACCACCTCACTGAAAACCACAAGATATGGAAGGAAATGATAGAGGAAGAAGAGAAATGTAAAGCTGATGGGAATAAACTGCAGGTGGAAACTCCTTCCTTACCTCAAGCAGATGACATTCAGGTCATTGAAGAAGCAGATGAAGAGGAGGAGAGACAGTTTGAATAAAAGAAAAGGCATATCGTAGAAGCCTGGAGGGCTGTGCCCGGAGTCAGAAATCCCTGCCTGGCACTCAGGGGACAGACCCGACACAGACCATTCCTGCTACTGGGAGAGGCCCCCGCTGCTGTGTGCACTCACCACACGGACGACACAAGCATCCTTAGGGCATGGCTTCCGTTGACTCATGTTGCAAAGCTCTTCGTTGAAGGCTTCACTGGTATACCAGTACTCTGTCATAATAATGCTTTGCCGGGTAGTAAGCTCTTCTTTTTCGTGAGCGGTAGCTAGAACTAAAAATGCAAGTGACTTCAGTTTCCAAAGTGGCCAGAACTTTTTGCTTCCGTGAAAAGAGGATTCATAGTGTTTTTTTCTGAATGTCTTTTAGGTGTTTTGAACATTTTGGCGGGAGCGGGGTTGGGGTGGCGGAGTCAGTGCCTGTCTAAAAAGGAATCCAGTGTTGCCTTTCAGAGGGTCTGTTCAATGCAAGACACCGTTCAGTGCTGTGCTCCCAGCCGGGTTTATCCATGAAAGACTGAGTGACCTTTGTTAAATATAATAGAATCCAGGTGCATCAATTTCTGATGCTTCTTACTGTTGCGTGTTACCTACTATGTGTGTTTGAGTTCCGCTCAGAGTATTCAGGTTTACCATGGACATCAGAAGTCTGAATTCCAGTCTTACTGACTTACATTCCATGGTTGGATTTTTGAAGCTGTTTCGGGTGTAACAACGAAGGGATTTTCTTCTTTAGTCAAAACTGTTCTTACTACTGTTGCTCAGGATTCGTATTTTTAAACATTTAGTTTAATATAAACACAGATTTGTCAGAAGAAAAATTGTCCTAAAAATGTTAACCTTTTATGAAACGAGCATTATTCTTTCTTAGATAAATTTGAGTCTAATCAAAAGAAATAGGAGCCCCGAAAGCCACAGCGAATAATTGGAATATGCTTATGTCTGGATCCATGTTAGGTGTTGTGCGTTTAGTCACTTTAAAACTGATGCTTATCCTTGTGCATTTCCTGCCGCCTCGAGACGACACGACAGAAGTGACCTAGGACCACTCAGTACCTGCTAGAGCCCAGCTGTGAGTCTAATCTTTAAAAAAAAAAAGTGGGAATACTTAATTGCAAAGAAAATGGACCATATTTACAATGTTCATGAACTCCTAGGGTATAGATATGTACCTGAGTCATGAAAGATTTTTGATGATCTAAAGAACAGCCTAAATGATAACAGGATGGGAGACCAATCTTTTTTTTTTCTTGGAGGCCCTATTTTGGATCTGTGTGGCTTTTGTAGACAGTAAAACAATTTTCCAAGATGATTCCTTTTAAGTATAATGTCAGGCAATTTCTTACCTACCTAGAATATTTGGCATATCTCAAAGATATAAAGATCTACAGAAATGTTGGAAGTTTTGATCTTGTAAAATATTGAATGAATCACCAAGCTTTATTTATTAGACGTGTTGAGTGCGAAGTTCCTCCCTGCCGCTTTTGCTACAACTGCCACATAATTTGTAACCTGGTCGCACATTACTAAGTAATAAAATTTTAACTAATTTATTGAGTTTGCACTTAAAAAATATATATCCTGGGCTCTTACTTCCCTGGTATACATTTTGCATCCTGCGTAAGTATATTTCTGCTATTGCAAAGTACAAGTGTATAAATTCACATGTGCACATATGCATAATGAGACTCAGATTTCCTAATAAAATTTTGTATTGGGGTTAATGTATATATTTTCTCAAAAGGAATGTTTTTATTAAAAATACTGTTACCAAGAACTCATTTTTAAATAATTTAAATTTAATCTTTGCTAAATAATTGACATATTAAAATAGACCAAAGAAACACTAAGAAGTATCCTTGCTGAAACAAATTCATAAACTTTAAGAAATGAATGTGACTATATTAAGTATATACAGTGCTATTAAATGCAATCTTACTTGAAAAATTTCCATAAGGGATTCCTGGGTGGTTCAGTCGATTAAGCATCTGCCTTCGGCTCAGGTCATGATCCCTGGGTCCTGGGATCGAGTCCCCTATCGGGCTCCCTGCTCTCGGGGAGCCTGCTTCTCCCTCTCCCTCTGTCTGCCACATCCCCTGCTTGTGTTCTCTCTCTCTGAAAAATAAAATCTTAAAAAAAAAAAAAAAATTGACATAAGCAATATTATATATTCTATTTTGGTTACTACTGAATCAGATTAATTTTATTATAATTTTCATCATGAATTTGCTGTTTTAACTCACTGGTCTTAGAAATAATTTTGTAGTGCTATATCTGTGTACTTACCCATACATTATTTTTCCATATAAAAACAAACTACTTTGTAAAGTTATTTCCTGATTTGAAGGCTATTTCCTGCTATTCTTTGTTAGTGCTGTTGGCCTTTGCTATTTTTATAAGAATCCTGTAAACTCTAGCATTGCTGAAGTCAAAAATTTCCTCTCTCTAGATTGCATCTCATAGGAACGAACTTCACAAAAGAGATGAATAAAGCCAACTCTGGTTTCTTTCTTATAGTTGCCAGGCTAATCTGAGGAGCTCTAGAGAGTGGGTGGGGATGGCGCAAGAATTATGATTTACCCTGGAGGTAATTGCTTGTGGAAAGAGATTAACAGTATGTGTGGAGGGCGCCTGGGTGGCTCAGATGGTTAAGCATCTGCCTTTGGCTCAGGTCATGATCCCAGGGTCCTGGGATCGAGTCCCACATTGGGCTCCCTACTCCTTGGGAGCCTGCTTCTCCCTCTGCCTCTCTCTCTCTCGCTCGCTCTCTCTGTCTCTCATGAATAAATAAATAAAATCTTTTAAAATAATAAATAAATTAAAAAGTGTGTGTGGAGGCCCGGACAAGAACACATCTCCACCTTGGAGGAGCCGAAAGAGGTTGAGGGTGGCTGGCAGGGAGTGGTAGAGAGAGGGTGGCTAATGAAGAGCCTGGTAAAGCATGACATGCCATTTAAACTTTTTTCCTCAAGGAAATGGGGGACTGAAAAAGTTTTCATCTGGAAAAGTGACCTGATTACATTTACATTTTGTAAAGATCGTTCAAATAACATACTATGTCAAATGGAAGAATAAGATTAGACATGGGGAGATCTCCCTGATCTGGACATGGGAAGATTATAGGACAACAGAGAAGTGAGTAGACTGAAGATTTGAGATGGAGGAGAATCCGTTTGCCCTGGTGATAACTGGATATGGTGGTTAAGAAGACCGTCGGGACTTTCAGATTTCTGCTTTGGGCGACTGTGTATGTCATTCACTGTGAGAGGGTATACCCAAGAAGGAGTAGACTGTGGATGTGGTGGAGGGACAGGGGTATGTGTATATCCTATTGGTTCTCTTTCTCTGGAGAACTTTGCTAAAAGTCACCAAACACAAGGAAACAACCCTAAAGGAGAATAACAATTTTAGACTACCCAATCTCTGCAGATGCTGCATTGCCTTATCAAAACAATATGAAATAACCATGCATGAAATGTTTAAGGAAATAAGATACAAAATGACAAAAAAAATGAGCAAGCAGTTAGAAATTTAAAACTCACCAGGTACGAGGGCGCCTGGCTGGCTCAGTTGGTGGAACATATGCCTTCATCCCAGGGTTGTGAGTTCAAGCCCCATGTTGGGCATGGAACTTAAATAAATAAAGATTCACCAGGTACAAGTAGCTATAAGACTGATGACAAACTTCTCAGTACCAAAAATGGAAGCCAGAAGTCACTACAACATTATCTGCTAAGTGCTGCGAGGGAAAAATGAATTAAAAAAAAAAAAAATCTGTCAACTTACAGTTAATCACCAAAACTACCAAAAGTGAGGGTAAAATAAAGAGACATTTTCAGATAAACACTGATCTTTTCCCATCAACAGACTTAATCTAATGAAATTTTTAGAGCAGTACTTCTAAAGTTTGCTGTAATATACATATAAATCATTTTGTGATCTGGTTAAAATGCATATTCTGATCTAGTAAGTCTGTAGTGGACCTCAGGAGTCTGTATTTCTTAAAAGTAGGTCCCTAAGAGTGGAGTTCTTTAAAAAGTTCTCAGGTGCCTGGGTGGCTCAGTCGTTAAGCGTCTGCCTTCGGCTCAGGTCATGATCCCAGGGTCCTGGGATCGAGCCCCGCATCGGGCTCCCTGCTCGGCGGGAAGCCTGCTTCTCCCTCTCCCACTCCACCTGCTTGTGTTCCCTCTCTCACTGTCTCTCTCTCTCTGTCAAAATGAACAAATAAAATCTTAAAAAAAAAAAAAAAGTTCTCAGGTGATATAATGATGCTACTAGTCTGTTGACCACATTTAAGAGTAGCAAGATTCTAAAGTGCATACTTCAGAAAAGAAGAAAAATGACCCAGAGGGAAGATAGGCAATGCAAGAAGGAAAAGTAAACAGATTAATAAACAAATTTAGGTAAGTCTTAAATCATTATTTATATGAACTAAAAAAATATTTTGTGTGCCTTAAAATCCTGGATAACATGTTAATCAAGAAATAAAGTTAAGGGTCTTACATGGTTTCAAAATGGAAATTAAGATACTAACTTTAGACTTTGTTAAATTAGGAAAAATGCAAAAATTAAGGGAAACTAAAGTTTTAAAAAGTATATAACTTCTAAACTGGTCGTGGTAGGGGAGTAAAAAACCTGGAATTGATAAAAATGTCATAAACGAGTAAAGAGAAACAATAGGACAAATAGGGGGAGAAAAGGTAGGAACGAATTTTAAAATATCAATACCCACAAGAAATGTAAATAGTATTTTGGATTGGCACACCTAATCTGTCAGGGTTGTTTTCAAGCCAGCGTGTAGTAGTACTTACAATGTACTGTTAAACATCGTTCTCAGTGATTTGATGTTAATTTATATTATCACCACCATTTTAAGGCAGATATTGTATTACTACCTCTGTTTTGCAAAGGCAATTTATCAGGTACATAAAATACATGTACTTACCCAATAAAATAGTCTCAAAGATGAATAAATCAAAAGTTGGTAGAACTACAGAGAAAAATTGTCATTTCCACAACCTGGATGGGAGATTTAACACAGTAAGTTAAACAGGCCAAAAGTTAATAAAAATATAAAACAGCACAGTAAACAGTCTCATTAGACATATACAGAACATAAAACCCAGCAAACAAAATTTTTGTCCTTAAAAATCCAAAGAACACTTTAAGTTGACTACATACTTGTGTATAAAGCAAGTCCTAATAAGCTTCAGAGAATATGTATCATACAAATACCATGTTCTCTGACCACAAGACCATTAGTCTTCAGTTATTTTTTGTTACTTATTTCTATGTATGCTTGATAGATTAAAGAAATTGCTCCTAAATAACTCCAGGCTAAATAAATCATAATGGGCATTTAAGGGTTGCCTGGTTGGCTCAGTCGTTAAGCGTCTGCCTTCGGCTCAGGTCATGATCCCAGGGTCCTGGGATCGAGCCCCGCATCGGGCTCCCTGCTCGGGGGGAAGCCTGCTTCTCCCCCTCCCATTCCCCCTGCTTGTGTTCCTGCTCTCGCTAACTCTGTCAAATACATAAAATCTTAAAAAAAAAAAGGGGGGGGCATTTAAACATAAGTAGAGGTGAATGATTAAAATACCTGTACTACTTTCCAAAAATTAAGATGTGTTGAAAATGGCACTTGAAGAGAAACTTAGGGCATTAGAGGGTTATATTAGAAAAAAGGCTGATAAGTTAATGAGCTAAGCATCCAGCTTAAGTTAGAGAAACAGAATATAGACATATTAACAAAATGAAGGATAAATCATGATCTCAGAAGAGCAGAAAAAACATTTGATAAAATTCATCATGTTTATGATAAAATATCTCAACAAAGTGGGTAATAAAAGGAACATAAGACCATAGATGGACAAGCCCACAGCTAACCTAAAATAAAAACAAGACAGAGATGCCTACACTCGCCACTTTCATTCAACATAGTATTGGAAGTCCTAGCCAGAGCACTCAGAGAAGAAATAAAAGCTTCCAGTTTGAAAGAAGTAAAATGTAAAAAAAGTAAGTAAAGAAGTAAATGTAAAAAAAGTAAAAGAAGTATAATATCATGTTCTCTCTACTTGCAGATGACATATTATATACATATAGAAAACCCTAAAGACTTCATAAAAAAAAAAAAAAACTTAGAATAAACAAGTTCAGTAAAGTTGGCAGGTACAAAATAAAAAATCTCTTGCCTTTCTATAAACCAATGAAATATCTGAGAAATTAAGAATCCCACTTAGAATTTCAAAGAGGAAATACATAAAAATACAACTAAGAAGGTGAACAATATAGGGGCACTTGGGTGGCACAGTCAGTTAAGCGACTGCCTCTTGGTTTCAGGTCAGGTCATGATGTCAGGCTTGTGAGACTGAGCCTGGTGACCGGCTCTGTGCTTAGCACAGACTCCGCTTGGATTTTTTCTTCCTCTCCCTCTGCCCCTCCCCTCTATGCTCACGCACATGCTCTCTAAAATAAATAAATCTTTAAAAAAAAAAAAAAAGTGAACATACACGCTAAAAAATGTAACACATTGAAGAAAAATGAATAAATGCAAGATTCAGTGCTCATGGTTGAAAGAATATTGTTAAAATGTACAGACAAAAAAAAATGTACAGACCACCCAAAACAATCTATAGACTCAATGCAATCCCTACCAAATTCCAGTGACATTTTTAAGATTGAGATATAGGGGCGCCCGGGTGGCTCAGATGGTTAAGCATCTGCCTTCGGCTCAGGTCATGATCCCAGAGTCCTGGGATCGAGCCCCGCTTCGGGCTCCCTGCTCGGTGGAGAGCCCCCTTCTCCCTTTCCCTCTGCCTGCCACTCTGCCTACTTATGCTCGCTCTCTAGCTCTCTGTCAAATAAATAAATAAATAATCTTAAAAAAAAAAAAAAAAAAAACTGGACCACTTTTTCACACCATATAGAAAATAAACTCAAAATGGATTAAAGACCTACATGTGAGACCTGAAGCCATAAAACACAAAACGGGCAGTTACCTCCTTGACATTGATATTGGCATTGGTTTTTCTGATAGGTTAGCATGAGCAAAAACAAACAATTGGGACTACATCAAACTGAGAAGCTTCCCGCACAGTGAAGGAAGCCACCAACAAAACAAAAAGGCAAAACTCAGTGGGAGAAGATATTTGTAAAGGCCCTATCTAATAAGGGGTTACTATCCAAAATATACAAAGCACTCATACACTTCAATAGCAAAAAACAAACACCACAAAAACCAAAACCCGATCCAATTTAAAAAAATGGGCAGAGGCTCTGAATGGACCTTTTCCCAGAGGAGAAACAGATGGCCAAGAGGTACATGAAAAGTGCTCAACATCACTAGTCGGGGAAATGCAAATCAAAATCACAGTGAGTGATCACCTCACACCTGTTATCTCCTGTCTTTCTGATAGTAACCATTCTAACAAGTGCGGGCAAGAAAGAGGAGAAAAGGCGACTCTTGTGTGCTGTTGGTGGGAAAGTAAACTGGCATGGCCACTAAGACAAACATAAGAAAGTTATCCCCAAAATAAAAAAAGAACTACCATATGATCCAGCAAGTACGTGCACTTCTGGGTATTTATCCAAAGGAAACAAAAACACTAACTCAAAAAGGTGCGTACACCCCCAAGTTCATTGTAGCATTCTTTGCAATAGTCAAGACATGGAAGCAACCTAAGTGTCTACTGATGGACGAATAAATAAAAACAATGTGGCATATATGTCCAACGGAGTATTCAGCCATAAAAAAGGAAGAAATCTTGTGACATTTGTGACAACACGGATGGACCTTGAGGTCCTTAATCTAACTAAGTGTAAAAAGTCCGTGAAAGAAAAATACCAGACAATCTCCCTTATATGTGGAATCTTAACCAATGACAACAAACTCAGGTACAGAGAAAAGATTGGTGGTTGCCAGAGGTGGGGAAGTGGACAGAATGGGTGCAGTTCGTGAAAAGATACAAACTTCCAGTTATAAAATAAATAAGTCCTGGGGATACTATACAACATGGTGACTATAGTTAATAATCCTCTATTATATATTTGAAAGTTGCTAAGAGTAAATCTTACAAGTTCCCATTGCAAGAAAAAAAATTCTGTGGTGATGAATGTTAAGTGCATTTATTGTGGTGATCATTTCACACTATATACAAACATCAAATCATTATGTTGTATACCTGAAACTAATATATATCAATTATATCGCACTTGGGAGATTGAGTTGGGAAGGGGGAGACCTAGTAAGGAGGTCAGGGGAAACCAGCATGGTAGACAGCAAGATGCTTGCTGCTCCTGGCTGCCAGACTAATTTCTAGATCCTGCTTGCTGGCAGACATAGGGCACTCAAGGTGTTGTTAACACTGTGTAAATTGAGTCTGGAAATGGACAGGACTGAGCTGGAAGGCCCCCATTCTTGCAGCTGAGCTCAGCAGGAGAAAAACAGGCAGCAATTGAAGGAGGGGGCATGCCCTGGTGGCTCAGTCAGTTGAGCGTCTGTCTTCAGCTCAGGTCATGATGCCCGGGTCCTGGGATTGAGCCCCACATCTGGCTCCCTGCTCAGCAGAGAGCCTGCTTCTCCCTCTGTCTGCCACTCTCCCTGCTTGTGCTCTCTCTCCCTCCCTCTCCCTTTCTCTCCCTCTCTCTGACAAATAAAATCTTAAAAAAAAAAGAATTGAAGGAGGGATAAAGAGTTTCCCAGACAAACAGAAGTTAAAGAAGTTCGGGGCGCCTGGGTGGCTCAGTTGGTTAAGCGACTGCCTTCGGCTCAGGTCGTGATCCTGGAGTCCCGGGATCGAGTCCCGCATCGGGCTCCCTGCTCGGCGGGGAGTCTGCTTCTCCCTCTGACCCTCCTCCCTCTCATGCTCTCTGTCTCTCATTCTCTCTCTCAAATAAATAAATAAATAAAATCTTTAAAAAAAAAAAAAAAAGAAGTTAAAGAAGTTCATCACCACTAACCCGGCCTTTTATAAGAAGTGTGAAGGAGATTCTTTAAGTGGGAAAAGAATAGGCCATAAGTAGAAGAATGAAAATTATGACAGAATAATTTCACTGGTAAACTCAAACATGTAGTAAAATAGCAGATCGAGATTGATCACTTATAAAGCTAGTATGAAGATTAAAAGACAAAAGTAGGGGCGCCTGGGTGGCTCAGTTGGTTAAGCGACTGCCTTCGGCTCAGGTCATGATCCTGGAGTCCCGGGATCGAGTCCCACATCGGGCTCCCTGCTCAGCAGGGAGTCTGCTTCTCCCTCTCCCGCTCCCCCCTCTCATGTGCTCTCTCTCTCTCATTCTCTCTGTCTCGAATAAATAAATAAAATCTTTAAAAAAAAAAAAAGACAAAAGTAAAATCAACTACATCTACAATATTTAGTTAAGAGATACACAAGTGAAAGGATGTAAAATAATGACAGCAGATACATAAATTGGGGGGTGGGATGGGAGTAAAAATGTAGTGCTTTGAAGAATGTGTTCAAACAAGGGCGCCTGGGGGGGGCTCAGTCGCTTAAGTGTCCGATCTTTGGTTTCAGCTCAGGTCATGAGCTCAGGGTCATGAGATCGAGCCCTGACACTCCCAGCTCCATGGGAGACTGTTTCCCCTCTCCCTCTGCCCCTTCCCCTGCTCATGCTCCCTCTCTCACTCTAAAATAAATACATCTTTTTTTTTTTTTTTAATTTATTTGACCGAGAGATACATAGCGAGAGAGGGAACACAAGCAGGGGGAGTGGGAGTGGGAGAAGCAGGCTCCCCCCTGAGCAGGGAGCCCGATGTGGGGCTCGATCCCAGGACCCTGGGATCCTGACCTGAGCCGAAGGCAGACGCTTAATGACTGAGCCACCCAGGGACCCCTAAAATAAATACATCTTAAAAAAAAAAAAAAAAAAAGAATATGTTCAAAAATATCAACTTAAAATATACGGCCATATACATAGAGTGTTATATATGAACCCCATAGGAAACGCAAACCAAAAACTTAGACACACAAAATAGAAAGGAATCCAAGCATAACACGAAAAATTGTTATCAAATCACAGGGGCAGAGAGAGAGCAAAAGAAGAAAGAGAAGAACTACAAAAACCACCAGAAAACAATAACCAAAATGCCAGTAAGTACATATCTATCAATAATTTTAAACGTAAATAATTACTCTCAATGCAAGTGGACTAAATTCCAATCAAAACACATAGAGTGGGTCGCCTCGGTGGCTCAGTCAGTTAAGCATCTGCCTTGGGCTGAGGTCATGATCCCGGAGTCCTGGGATGGAGCCCCACATCCAGCTCTCTGCTCAGTGGGGAGTCTGCTTCTCCCTCTCCCTCTGCCTGCCACTCTGCCTACTTGTGTTCTATCAAAAAAATAAATAAAATCTTAAAAAAACAAAACAACAACACATAGGGTGACTGAAGGGATTTTTAAAAAATTTAAAAATGGCCCATCTATATACTGGCACAAAAGTCTCACTTCAGACCTAAGGATACATAGACACTGAATATAAAGGGATAGAAGAAGAGGGGCGCCTGGGTGGCTCAGTCGTTAAGCATCTGCCTTTGGCTCAGGTCATGGTCCCAGGGTCCTGGGATTGAGCCCCGCATCGGGCTCCCCGCTCGGTGGGGAGCCTGCTTCTCCCTCTCCTTCTGCCTGCCGTTCCCCCTACTTGTGCTCTCTCTGACAAATAAATAAAACCTTTAAAAAAAAAAAAAAAGGGATAGAAGAAGATATTCCATGCAAACAGAATCAAACAAGAAACTGGGGTAGCAATACTTCTATCAGATAAAGTAAACTTTAAACCAAAGATTATAACAAGAGACAAAGAAGGGCATTACATATTAAAAAGGGATCAATCCAACAAGAGGATATAAAAATGGTAAGTGTCTAACACCCAATATAAGAGCACTTAAATATATAAAGCAAATATTAACAGACAAATGGATAGTAATCCAATAGCAGGGGACTTTAACACCCCACTTACAGCACTGGATCTAGACAGAAAATTATTTAGGAGGGGCACCTGGGTGGCTCAGTTGGTTAAGCAGCTACCTTCGGCTCAGGTCATGGTCCCAGGGTCCTGGGATAGAGACCCGCATCGGGCTCCCATGCTCGGTGGGAAGGCTCCCGCTCCTTGTGTTCCCTCTCTTGCTGTGTCTCTGTCAAATAAATAAAATCTTTAAAAAAGAAAAAAAAAAAAGAAAAGAAAAAGAAAATCATTAAGGAAACAGTGGCTTTGAATGGCATCTTAGACCATAGGGACTTAGATACATAAAAGGACTTTCTATCCAAAAACAGAAAATGCACATTCTTTTCAAGTGCACATGGAACATCTTCCAGAATAGATCATGTGTTAGGCCACAAGTCAATAAATTTCCGAAGATTGAAATCCTATCACATACCTTCTTTGACCACAACATTTCGAAACGAGAAATCAATTACAAGAGGAAAACTGGAAAACACAAACATATGGAGGCTAAACCACATACTACTAAACAACCAATGTCTCAGTGAAGAAATCAAAGGGGAAATCAAAAATACCTTGAGCCTAAAGAAAATGGAAATACAATGGTCCAAAGATCTTTGGGACACAGCAAAAGCCATTCTAAAAGGGAAGTTTACAGCAATACAGCCTACCTCAAAAAACAAGAGAAATCTCAAACAACCCAACCTTACACCTAATGTAACTAGAAAAAAAAAAAAAAAGGAGAAAAAAAAAAACCACAATAGAATGAAGGAGATAATAAAGATCAGAGTAGAGATCAATGAAATAGATACTAAAAATAAATAGGAAAGATCACTGAAACTAAGAGCTGGTTCTTTGAAAAGATAAACAAAATTGATAAACCTTTAGCCTGACTCATCAAAAATGAAAAAAAAAAAAAAAAAGTTGGGGGGAGGGCTCAAATAAATAAAACCAAAAAGGACAGAAGTCGTAACAGACCACAGAAATATAGAAAATTGTAAGAAACAGCTAGAGAAATGATGTCAACAAATAGGACAACCTAGAAGAAATAGATAAATTCCTAGAAACATACTACTTTCCAAGATTGAATCAGGAAGAAACAGAAAATCTGAACAGACCTATTACTAGTAATGAAATCGAACCAGTAATCAAAAAGCTCCCAATATAAAAAAGTCCAGGACCAGATGGTTTCAAAGGTGAATTCTACCAATATTTTAAAAAGTAAATACCTATTCTTCTCAAACTAGTTCAAAAAATAAATAATTGAAGAGGATGAATTCTGTAAGGCCATCATTCTATTCCACAATTCATTCTATAAAGCCAAATTCATTCTATAAGGCCATCATTACCCTGATATCAAAACCAGAGAAAAACACAAGAAAAAATTACAGGCTGATATCCCTGATGAACACAGGTGCAAAAACCCTGAGCAAAATATTAGCAAATCAAATTCAACAATACATTAAAAGGATAATTTACCATGACCCAGTGGGATTTATTCTGGGGATGAAAGGCTGGTTCAGTATCCACAAGTCAACCAGTGTGGTATACCACACTAATGTAATGAAGAATAAAAATCGTACGATCATCTCAATAGATGCAAAAAAAGCATTTGACAAAATTCAACATCCATTCATGATAAAAGCTCTCAACAAAGTGTGTATAAACATACCTCAACATATTAAGGGCCATATTGACAAACCTACAGCTGAATAATACTCAATGGTTAAAGGCTGAAATCTTTCCCTCTAAGATCAGGAATAAGCCAAGGATGCCCACACTCTTGCTACTTTTATTCAACATAGTATCGAAAGTCCTATCCACAACACTCAGACAAGGAAAAGATACAAAATGCACCAAAATGGTAAGAAGTAAAACTCACCATTTCCTGATGACATGATAAATATAGAAACACTTAACACACCACCAAAAAACTATTAGAATAAGTGAATTCAGTAAAGCAGCAAGATACAAATATACAAAAATCTGTTGTTTCTAAGCACCAATAACAAACTGGCAGGAAAAGAAATATCATTTGCAATTGCATCAAAAAGAATAAAATACCTAGAAATAAGCTTAACTCAGGAGGTGAAAGACCTATACTCTGAGAACTATTACATACAGATGAAAGAAATTGAAGATGACACAAGTAAATGGAAAGATATACTGTGCTCCTGAATGGCAAGAATACTTTTAAAATATCCGCACTACCCAAAGTGATCTATAGGTTCAGTGCAATCCCTATCAAAATACCAAGGGCATTTTTTGCAGAACTAGAATAATCCTAAAATTGGTATGAAACCACAAAAGACCCTGAATAGCCAAAGCAATCTTGAGAAAGAACAAAGCTGGAGGTATCATAATCCCAGATTTCAAGATATACTACAAAACTATAATAACCAAAACCCTATCATGCTGTGGGTGCCTGGCTGGCTGCCTCATTAGTGGAGCATGTGACTTTTTTTTTTTTTTTTTTAAGAGAATGAGCAAGCACACATGTGTGCACTAAAGAGATGGTAGAGGGAGAAAGGGTCAGGGAGAGAGAGAATCTTAAGCAGGCTCCATGCTCAGTGTGGAGCCTGACTCGGGACTCCATCTCATGAACCTGAGATCACGACCTGAGCTGAAATCGCAAGTTGGCTTAACCGACAGAGCCACTCAGGAACCTGAGCATGTAACTCTTGATCTCAAGGTCATGAGTTCAAGCCCCACATTGGGGACAGAGTTTACTTAAAATATATATGTAATTTAAAAATACAAAAATACAAAAACAAAGATAATGGTTGATCATTAGCATTCAAAAAAAGCAGTATCATCCTGGCACAAAAATAAGCACATAGAATAATAGAACAGAACAGAGAACCTGGAAATAAACCCATGCTCATATGGTCAATTAATCTATGACAAAAAACATACAATAGGGAACATCTCTTCAATAAATGGTGCTGGGAAAACTGGACAGCTACATGTAAAAGCATGAAACTGGACCACTTTCTCACACCATATACAAAATAAACTCAAAATGGATTAAAGACCTGACACCATAAAACACAAAGAAAACATGCAGTTACCTCCTTGATATTGATATTGGCATTTTTTTGATAGGTTGGCATGAGCAAAAACAAACAACTGGGACTACATCAAACTGTAAAGCTTCAGCAAGACAAAAAGGCAACTCACTGAATGGGAGAAGATATTTGTAAAGGCCCTATCTGATAAGGGGTTACTACCCAAAATATACAAAACACCCATACACCTCAATAGCAAAAAACAAACACCACAAAAACCAAAACCCAATCCAATTTAAAAAAATGGGCAGAGGCTCTGAATGGACCTTTTCCCAGAGGAGAAACAGATGGCCAAGAGGTACATGAAAAGTGCTCAACATCACTAGTCGGGGAAATGCAAATCAAAATCACAGTGAGTGATCACCTCATACCTGTTATCTCCTGTCTTTTTGATAGTAACCATTCTAACAAGTGCGGGCAAGAAAGAGGAGAAAAGGGATTTTTTTTTTTTTTTTAAGATTTTATTTATTGGGACTCCCAGGCGGCTCAGTTGGTTAAGCAGCTGCCTTCAGCTCAGGTCATGATCCTGGGGTCCTGGGATGGAGTCCCCCATCAGGCTCCCTGCTCAGCGGGGAGCCTGCTTCTCCCTCTGCCTGTTCTGCCTGCCACTCCCCTTGCTTGTGCTCTCTGACAAATAAATAAAATCTTGAAAAAAAAAAATGTTGTTTATTTGGGTGGGACGGGGGGAGCAGCGGGCGGGGAGGGGAAGGGGCGGGCTCCCTGCTGAGCAAGGAGCTCAATGGGGGACTTAATCCCAGGACCCTGAAGTCCCAAGACTCGAGCTGAAGGCAGATGCTTAACCGACTGAGCCACCCAGGAGTCCCAGAAAAGGGAACTCTTGTGTGCTGTTGGTGGAAAAGTAAACTGGCATGGCCACTAAGACAAACATAAAGTTATCCCCAAAATAAAAAAAGAACTACCATATGATCCAGCAAGTAAGTGCACTTCTGGGTATTTATCCAAAGGAAACAAAAACACTAACTCAAAAAGGTACATACACCCCCAAGTTCATTGTAGCATTCTTTGCAATAGTCAAGACATGGAAGAAACCTAAGTGTCCACTGATGGATGAATAAATAAAGAAAATGTGGCATATATGTCCAACAGAGTATTTAGCCATAAAAAAGGAAGAAATCTTGCCATTTGTGACAACATGGATGGACCTTGAGGTCCTTAAGCTAAGTGAAGTAAGTCAGAGAAAGGAAAACACCATACACGGTCCCTTAAATATTGAATCTAAAACCAAATGAACAAAAATAAGAACAGATTCATAAATTCAGATATTAAACTGGTGGTTGCCAGAGGAGAGGGTGGGAAGGATGGGTGAAGTAGGTGAAGGGCATCAATAGGTATGAACTTCGTTATAAAATACATCAGTCACGTGGATGTGAAGTGTAGCTCAGGGAATACTGTCGAGAATAATAACATTGTATGGTACAGATGGTAAACACTATGGTAAGGGCTCCCAATATATTTAAATGCTGAATCACTATGTGGTTCACTTGAAAGGAGTATAATATTGCATATCAATATTTCAATTAAAAAGTAATTAATGTAATTAAACATATTAACCAATCAAAAAAGAAAAAGGGGTGCCTGGGTGGCTCAGTTGGTTAAGTGACTGCCTTCGGCTCAGGTCATGATCCCAGAGTCCTGGGATTGAGTCCCATATTGGGCTTCTGGCTCAGCAGGGAGTCTGCTTCTCCCTCTGACCCTCTCCCCTCTCATGTTGTTTCTCACTCTCTCTCGCTCTCAAATAAATAAATAAAACCTTAAAAAAAAAAAGATAATCTCAATAGATGAGATAAATAATTCACCCTTTTATCATTTAAGGGAGAAGGAAAGAATGAAAGAAGGAAGGTAGGTATGAAGGGGGAAAAAGAATAGAAGCAAACTGATGTTCTAGGGGCATGAAGAAAAACTACAGTAAATGTCATTAATGGTAAAATGTCATTCCTTTAAACATATGAGAATGCTCACTATCCTCACTTCATCAACAATGTATTACAGCTTCTAAACTTAGTAAGAATGACCATAATAATTGGAAAGGAAGACACAAAACTGTCATTTTTATAAATGATATCACTGTTTAAGAGAAAATTCCAAAGAATTGAGAAACATTTTTTCAAATTAATTGAAAGTTTAGTATTTTTGTCATGTGCTATCAGTGTACAAATTTCTACCCCATTTTTTGTAGAACAGTCTCAAATTCTGCTGTTACCAATTTCAGTTTGGAAATGGTCCTCAAGCTTAGGGTCTTAGACTCATTTTAATTCTCTTGAAAAAGCTTCACATGGTTAAAATTCCCATTTGGTGTTTCCCAGGTTTTTTAGGATAAGATTTTAATGAGAATATTCACAATTTCATCAGGAAAACAATTAAGTGGGTATCTGTTTGCTGAAGTTTTATCTTTATTTTCCCATAACAGCTGTTTCATATTATCGGCTTGAATGAAGACACAGAAGATCAATAAAGATATGAAAATCCACCATTAAGTTGATGAAATTCATGAAGAATAAACATGATTCCCTGCATTTAAGTTCAAATAACTGCTATTAGTAAAGGATAAATGAAGGGCTGGTTTAATAAGATCACTACTAATAAAAGCACTGGGAGCTGTTATTAATTACCTGTATTTTTTTTTTTTCTGGTTTAAAAAAAAAGACCAAGGTGGGGGGCGTTTCTTAAACTCCATTCCTCAAAATACTGGGTCTGCATCCACTCCATTCTGAAATAGCCAGGCGATAGGTTTTAAACAAAACAAAACAAAAAACCACTGGTAACTAAAAGAGACCCAGAGAAGAGTGCTAAGGACCAAATCATGTAAAGAACCTAGAATAGTTAGCCTGTAGAAGTAGATTCGCAGTGGAACGCAAGCGAGAGCTTTCTTCAGATGTTTTAAGTGGAGGCCACATATTTAAATACCTACAAGACCAGATAGAAGTGATAAATTAATGACGTGGACTTGGTGCAGTAAATATGGATAAAGCATGTAAAAAGCTGCAACTAAGCTATAATTGATTTTTGCCATTCAAAATGCCAGTCCAGCTTTGATAGAACTTCATTTTTTAAAAGAAAAGCCTCAAAATACAGATTTTTATAAGTCTCAATTTTTAAGTGTTTAGGTTTAATTTTAAAATAAAACTTAAGTTTCTAGAATCAATTCCAGTGTGGGAATGGGGTTTCCTCACATTACCATCAAGTAATTAATTCTCCAACACCAACTGGGTGTCCTACAATTCAACTCAATTCCGACACTATTTACCCAGACATAGCATCACATTCCACAAGTTAAGGGCTCAGTCCCACAAGACTGTCCTCTGCTTCAGACACCAATCACTGACTGACCCACTGACTACAGATTGGAGATTCCCACAATCTCCTCCTTGGGTTCCATTAATTTGCTAGGGTCCTTCCCCGAACTTAAAAAAATCCATTTACTCACGAGTTACCAGTTTATTTCAGAGGATATTAGAGGATACAAACCAACAGCTAGCTGAAGAGATACAGAGGGTAAGTTTCCAAACAAAGGAGCTTCTGTCCTTAACGGAGTTTTGGACCCAGCACAATAGCACATGAAAGTATTCTGGTTCACCAGCTGGAAAATTCTCCAAACCACTTCCTTCTCGGATTTTATGGAGGCTTTATTCCACAGGCATTGTTAATTAAATCATTTACCATTGGTGATTGATTCAACCTCCAGCCCTGTCTCCTCCCCGGAAATCAGGGGGTGGGACTGAAAGTTCCAATCCTTTGATCATGATTGGTTCCCCTGACAACCAGTCCTCACAGGCATTACCCCAAAGTCACCTCATTAACATAAACCCAGCTGTGGTGGAAAGGGGCTTGTTATGAGTAACAAGAAACCCAGTTCACCTTTATGGCTCTGAAGCGTTTATTTAGAAACTGAGGACAAGAGACCAAACATTATAGCAAAAGATGCTCTCATTGCTCTTATCACTCAGGAAATTCCAAGGGTTTTGGGAGCTGTAAGCCAGGAACTATGAACGAAGACCAAATACATATGAGAAATATATTTTTGTTGCATGAATGGCCAGATATATTCCTTATAAATCTCAACATTACAGACCTCTTATTAATCATTACCACACATGATTTGAAAAATATTTGAAAAACATTTGGAACATTTGAAAAATATTCAGTATACAGGCTCACTGCTTTAGAAGATAATTCATAATGAAATGTTTTTAAATTAAAAATGAGTGCAATGGGGGGCACCTGAGTGGCTCAGTCGGTTGAGCATCCGACTCTTGATTTCAGCTCAGGTCATGATCTTGGGGTCATGAGATTGAGCCCTGAGTTGGGCTCAGTGTGGAGTCCACTTGTCCCTCTCCCTATGTCCGTGCCCCACTCACAATCTCTCTCTCAAATAAATAAACAAAATCTTGGGGCGCCTGGGTGACTCAGTCATTAAGCATCTGCCTTTGGCTCAGATCATGATCCCAAGGGTCCTGGGATCAATCCCCATGTCGGGCTCCTTGCTCAGTGAGAAGCCTGCTTCTCCCTCTCCTACTCCCCATGCTTTTGTTCCCTCTCTCGCTGTGTCTCTCTCTGTCAAATAAATAAGTAAAATCTTAAAAAAAAAAGATTCTCTCTTAAAAATAAAAAAAAAATTTTAAATGAGTACAATGGGTAAAATTTTTAACATTTTTGTGAAATATGCATGGCAGTATACAGAAATACATGCAGCAAAATAAGATACTATGAACACCATTATGCAGCAAACATTGCTGTCTCCCCAGAAGCTCTCACATGCCTCTTCTCCATCTCAATCTCCTCTTCTCCCTGCTGAAGACACTCACCTGATTCTCTTTGTCTGAAATGTCTTTCACCTTTTGGAGTGAAGATTATCATGGCTGAATGTAATATTCTAGATGATTTTCTTGCAGCATTTAAAGATATCATGCCTTTGTCTTCTGGATTGGCACTGTTTCTATTATGAAATTAGCTATCAGTTTTATTGTTGCTTTGAAGTGATTTTTTTTTTCTTTTCTATTTACCCTGTATGGCGTTCATAGGGCTTCTTGAATCTCTGGCTTAAAGTCCTTTATCAGTTTTGGAAAATTCTTAGCCATTACATCTTTAAGTATTACTTCTGTCCCATTCTTTCTCTTCTCCCCCTCTGGGTTTTCAAGCTCACAAATATTAAATGTTGTTATCTCCCTTACATCTCTCACACATTTTTCATTTTCCATCCTTTATCTTTCTATGCTTAATTCTAGCCACTTCTTCACTACATTTCAGTCCACTATTAAATCTATCCACTAAGTTCTTATAATTTAGCTAATTTATGGTTCAGTTTTAGAATTTTCATTTTATGATTTTTAATTCTCTGATGAATTTTTCAATCTTGAACATTATGTTCGCTTTCCTAGAAGCAGAGCCTGAGCTAGGGATTCTTGTGCAACTGATTTATTGAGGGAAAACTTCTGAGGGGAGCAGGATAAGGCATGGGAAGAAGCCCAAGATAATTGATGTGGTTGAAGTCCTCAGCCTGATCCCATAGGATGGAGTTCTGAAACACCAATAGCATTATACAGTTGTCCTCTTTGAGGCAAGTGATGTGTATATTTAACTTAAATACTCCTGAATTAGTCAGTTACTGCCTTCTGGGGCAGGGATGGGAGGGTTCAGGCTAAGCTCCTAGGGAATTCCAGGAGAGATGACCTCATCAATTGAGGACAGTTCTTCTGGGAAAGAGTATGAGCAGCTTACACGTGGGAGTATGAATAGGGGTATAGGTGGAGTGAGTGAATCCACCTAGTAAATAAATCATGGTAGAGGACTAAGAGTGGGGCCCCTGGGTGGCTCAGTCGGTTGAGCGTCTGCCTTCGCTCGGGTCATGATCCTGGAATCCTGGGATGGAGTCCCATATCCCATATCAGGCTCCCTGCTCAGTGGGGGGCCTGCCTCTCCCTCTGCTTGTGCTCGCTCGTGCTCTCTCTCTCTGTCAAATAAATAAATAAAATCTTAAAAAAGAGAGAGAGAGAACAAGAGTGTCCACTACAAATGTATTAAGCATGTTTATTGTAAAGTTTGCAGTTGATAATTCTATTATCTGGATCTGTTAAAGGTCTTTCTGTTGTCTGTTGTTTCTTTTGGTTTTAGTCATTATCTTGTCTCCTTACATGCTAGTTATCATTGAGTGCCAACAATGTATATGAAAAAATTGAAGAAATATTTCAGGCCTAGGATTTTTATCTTCCTCCAGAGAGGATTTGTTTGCCTTTGGCAGGATGCTGGGGCATTAGTATTAGTAATCTTGAATCACCTTAGTCCAACCAGGGACTGAAGTAAATCAAAGCTGGGCTTCAACTTCAGTGTAGCCCATTTTTTCACTCTTACTCTGAGAGGATAGCTTTTTAGGGTCCCTTGGTAGGCTATTTTCTCCAAGTTTTTGGCCCCTAGCTCTGTGAATCCATCAAAAACTGTGCTTAACTTCTCAGCCTTTGAGTTGCCTCCCCCAGATTGGTTCCCAGCTCCAGGAGAAAATGAGTGTGACACAATCCAAGCACACTTCTCCAGATTTCCTCTTTTGTTTAGATCTTGCCCCAGAATTCTTCATTACCTTGTTGTTATGAGCTTAATTGTATACCCCCAAATCCATGTGTTGAAGTCTTAACCCCCCAGTACCTCAGAATGTGACTATAATTGGAGACAGGGCCTGTAAAGAGGCAATTAAGTTAAAACGAGGCTATTATGGAGGCCCTAATCAGATCTGATGGGTGTCCTTATAAGAATATTGGTTATGTGTGTGATTTACACATATATATTTCTTTGCATCTCTGTTCATGAGTGAGATTGGCTTACAATTTCCCTTTCTTTAAATAGACATGAATTTGTATCAAAGTTATTTTAGCATGAAAAAAAATCATTTGGGGGGGTGTGCCTTCTTTCCCTATTCTCTAGAAGTATTTGTGTAAGATTGTCATTAGAATTCACTGGTGAATTCATTTAAACCTAGAATTTTTTTTGTCTACAAAGAAAATTTAAAGAAAATTTTTGAGGGCGCCTGGGTGGCTCAGTTGGTTAAGCGACTGCCTTCGGCTCAGGTCGTGATCCTGGAGTCCCGGGATCGAGTCCCGCATCGGGCTCCCTGCTCGGCGGGGAGTCTGCTTCTCCCTCTGACCCTCCTCCCTCTCATGCTCTGTCTCTCATTCTCTCTCTCACACAAATAAATAAAATCTTTTTTTTTTAAAGATTTTATTTATTTATTTGACAGAGAGAGACACAGCGAGAGAGGGAACACAAGCAGGCGGAGTGGAAGAGGGAGAAGCAGGCTTCCCGCAGAGCAGGGAGCCCGACGCGGGGCTCGATCCCAGGACCCTGGGATCATAACCTGAGCTGAAGGCAGACGCTTAACCACTGAGCCACCCAGGCGCCCCCAAATAAATAAAATCTTAAAAAAAAATAAAGAAAGAAAATAAAGAAAATTTTTGAATTTAAAGAAAAAGTTGAATTTATTTATATATATGTATTTTTTTTTAGATTTTATTTATTTATTTGACAGAGAGAGAGTGGCAGACAGAGGGAGAGTGAGAAGCAGGCTCCCCACCGAGCAGGAAGCCCAACGTGGGGCTCCATCCCAGGACCCTGGGATCATGGCCTGAGCTGAAGGCAGACACCTAACCGACTGAGCCACTCAGGTGCCCCCAAAATTTTGAATTTAAAGAAAATTATGAATTCAATTTCTTTATTAGTTATAGCACTGTTTAAATTTTCCATTACTGTTCCTGTCAGTTTTGGAAAGTTGAAAAAGTGCTTCTCCTAGGGCAGTGTTTCTATATATATAAGCTGCACATTAAAATCACTTGGGACCTTTGAAAATAAGCATGCCTAATTTGTGTCCTTAGCACTCCCAATTTAATCTAGGTATTAGTACTTTGTAAAAAAAGATGAATTTTAATTTTCAAAAATACTTTTGTTTTTTGTGGTTTCAGTTCTATTCATTTATATTTATATAGTCACTATATGTATTTGTATTATATATATAATAAGTACAATTACTGATAATCAAAAACTTAATAAAAGATGAACACATACTAAGATGTCTCATTTCCATCCCATCCTCATCTACCCCTTTCTCTCAGTTACCTAGGAATGACCATTTTCATTAGTTTGTATTAATCCATCTAGTGCTTTTTATTCAAATACAAGTGCATACGTGCACAAAAACACATTTTTATTCTTCACTTTATACAAAAAGGGGACATATTCTATACATTGTTCTTTGTATTCATTAGCTAATGCTCTCTAAGAAATCACCCCAAAATATACTGGTAATAATCATCTATTGTAGTTCTTATGAGTCAGGAAATGGCTACCTGAGCACTTCTGGCTGAGGATCTCTCCCAAGATCACAGTCAGATGCTAGCTGGGTCTGTAGTCATCTGAAGGTTTGAGGAGGATCTATTTCCAAGGTGGCTCACTCACATGGTGGGCAAGTTGATCCTGATAATTGATGGGAGGCCTTCAGTTTCTCTGTATGTGAGCCTCTCAACTGGACTCCTTGCACGTCATCATGACATGGTGGCCAGCTTCCCACAGAATGAGAGCTCAGAGACCAAGGTGAAAAATTGCAATGCCTTTAGACAAGCCTTGGAAGCCACCATTATCACTTCCATCACATCCTATTGGTTACATGCACCAGCCCTGATTAACAAAGTTCTGTTATACTAGGTGGGGATCATTTCTATATAGTGATATGGAGAGATCACCAGGATAAATGATGTCAAAGAAAACAAAACAAAAAAAGGAAAACCAACATACAGAATGTAGACCCAGTCTCCAAAAATGTATGTCTTATTTTATAGTGTCTGGATTTTGAGTTGTAATTAGAAAGGCTTTCTCATTCCAAAGTTAAAGAAGGATTCACCCATGTTTTCTAGCATTTTTATGGCTTTGTTTTATAAATTTAAACTTTTGAGTCATTTATAGTATATCAAGGCATATGCTATGAAATACAAATCCAAACTTTTAGCCGTTTCCAAATCACTACAGAGTACTCTCAATATCAATACCATTTATTAAAAAGGTCCATCTTGGGTGCCTGGGTGGCTCAGTCGGTTAAATGTCTGCATTCGGCTCAGGTCATGATCTCAGGGTCCTGGGATCGAACCTCGCTTTGGGCTCCCTGCTCAGTGGGGAGTCTGCTTCTCCCTCTCCCTCTGCCCTTCCCCCTCACTCATGCTATCTCTCTCAAACAAAAATCTTTAAAAAAAAAGTAAAATAAATTCATCTTTGTTTCTGTTTCACTGACTTGATTTTTTTAATGTATTTGGATTTTTCTTTGTTATTTTTCTGTTTATTCATATCATTATTATGCTATTTTATTTATTTAAAGATTATTTTAAATATTTTATTTTTAAGTAATTTTTCACCCAACATTGGGCTCGAACTCACAACCCTGAGATCAAGAGTCACATGCTCCACCAACTACGCCAGCCAGGCACCCCCATTAGGCTATCTTATTATTCAAACTTTATACTAGAAACAGCTGTTTAGAAATAGCTTGTCTATAGGGCCTTTGGGAAGTGATTAGGTCATGGGGATGGAGCCCTCGTGATGGGGATTAATAGCCTTATAAAAGAGACCCCAAGAGCTCTCTCCTTCCTTCTGCTATGTAAGGACACAGAGGAGACAGCCATCTATGAACCAGGAAGCGGTCCTCACCAAGAGTCAAATCTGCTGTCATTATGATCTAGGACTTCCCAGCCTCCAGAACTGTGAGAAAGAAATTTCTGCTGTTTATAAGCCATCAGTTGATGGCATTCTGTTATAGTAGCCTGAACAGACAAAGACACTGTGCCACAGTAAAATATTTTTTATGAAGGGAAAACAGATTCGTAGGCTTTGAGAGACCGTACAAATGAACAATGACCAGACCACAGAACTTTGATCCACAACCTTTGCATCAACCAGTCCAGAATGGTCAGGATTTGGTCAATTACTGACAACTTCTCTATTTTTTTGCCCCTACTTCCAACTCAGGACCAACTAAGAAAAGCCAATATGTTCCCCAAACCAATCACGTAAGATGCCTGCCCTCTAGTTAG
Organism: Mirounga leonina; assembly: GCF_011800145.1. Taxonomy (NCBI): domain Eukaryota; kingdom Metazoa; phylum Chordata; class Mammalia; order Carnivora; family Phocidae; genus Mirounga; species Mirounga leonina. Next base: position 2,983,627 of record NW_023270852.1, on the reverse strand, counting down.
CCTCTCTCGTTTCCCCAAAGGGACGCCTTCCAAACATAGCATACTTGAAGCCATGCCTTTTTATTTCCAGTATAAAATTTTCATATTCCCTTGCCTGTCTTTTTTTTTTTTTTAAACTATTTCTTTCTTTTTTTTTTTTTTAAAGATTTTATTTATTTATTTGAGAGAGAGAGAATGAGAGAGAGCACATGAGAGGGGGGAGGGTCAGAAGGAGAAGCAGACTCCCTGCTGAGCAGGGAGCCCGATGCGGGACTCCATCCCGGGACTCCAGGATCATGACCTGAGCTGAAGGCAGTTGCTTAACCAACTGAGCCACCCAGGCGCCCCCCTTGCCTGTCTTTAAGTCTTTCCAAAACACAACTGATGACTCCTTTGCTATATAGCAAACTTTGAATAAATAGCCTATGTTTGCTCAACCCCCCCCCCAAAAAAAGAAAAAAGAAACAGCTTGTCTAGTTCTATTTAAAAAAAAACAAACACCTGACCACTTTAAATGTATACATTAACCTATGGTGAACTGACGTCTTTATGTTGTCTTCTTAAGAATATTTGTACAAGTCTCCTTTAGGCTCTTTCAAGAGTGTTATAATGTTTATAATGTTTTTCCCACTCATCTTTTACATATTCTTGTTATATTTATTGCTATTGCTATTTCATTTTTATCGATATTGAAAAAACGGTACTTTCTCTTTCTCTTTCATACACCTAATGGTTGCTGGACATAGAATAGCTATTGATGTTTTTGTATTTTAATTTTATATTGTTACTTTATTGAATTATCTTTCTATTTATGCTCATGGATTCTATGGGATATAGTCATACTATCTGCAAATAGAAATACTTTTACTTTTTCCCCCCCATTTCTTTCAATCTAATGTTGTCTAATTGTGTTAGCTAGTACAATGTGAAAACAGTAGTGATGATAGTGGACTCATTTTCTTGTTAACGTTAAAGGACGAGTACAATATTTCCAATATTTCCACTTCAGATGTGGAATGTGTATACTTTATATACATATATTTGCAAATATACAAATCCTTTTTAAATAGGTATATATATATGTATATATTCATGCATTCATTCTACCAATCTGTATTTTACTGTATGTAAAAAATCTTTTTAAAAAATGACTTTTCAGCATCTATGAAGATATCCACCTCAATTCTTTGTATATGATTAATATTTCCTAATGGTGAGCCATTCCTATGTTCCAAGACTAAACTCTATTTGATCATATACATTAATTTTAATTTATTGTATTTTATTTTTTTAAAAGATTTTATTTATTTGGCAGAGAGAGAGACAGCGAGAGAGGGAACACAAGCAGGGGGAGTGGGTGAGGGAGAAGCAGGCTTCCTGCTGAGCAAGGAGCCTGATGCGGGACTCGATCCCAGGACCCTGGGACCATGAACCAAGCCGAAGGCAGACGCCCAACAACTGAGCCACCCAGGCGCCCCCATATACATTTATTTTAAATGTAGTGGTGGATCTTTTCTGAAGAATTTAATTAAATTTGCATTGATTTCAAAAAAGCATTTTAGAATTTCCTTTTTGTTTTTATGCTATAGGACAGCTCAAATTTTTTTTTACATTTTATTATATTTAATTCCAGTATAGCTAATGTACAGTGGTATATTAGTTTCAGGTATACACTATAATGCTCATCATAAGTGTACTCTTAATCCCCTTCACCTATTTCACCCATCCCCCCTTTTGCCTCCCCTCTGGCAACCACTAAGAGTCTGGTTTTTTGTCTTTTTCTGGTTCTTAAATTCCACATATGAGTGAAATCATGACATTTGTCTTTCTCAGACTGAGTTATTTCACTTAGCATTGTACCCTCTAGATCTATCCATGTTGTTGGAAATGGCAAGATTTCATTCTTTTTATGGCAAAGTGATATCCCATGGTGTATATACACACCAATCTTCTTTTCCATTTATCTATCAATGGATTCTTGGGTTGCTTCCATATCTTGGCTATTTTAAATAATGCTGCAACAAACATAGGGGTCCATATATCTTTTTGAATTAGTATTTTCATATTCTTTGGGTAAAGACCCAGTAGTGGAATTACTGGAGCATATGGTAATTCAATTTTTAATTTTTTGAGAAACCTCCATTCTGTTTTCTATAGTGGCTGCACCAGTTTGCATTCCCACCAACAGTGTATGAGAGTACCTTTTTTTCCCATATCCTTGCCATTCGGTAGGTCGTCTTTTTGTTTTGTTAACTGTTTCCTTTGCTGTTCAGAAGCTTTTTATTTTGCTGTAGTTCCAATTGTTTATGTATATATATATATTTTTTACTTTTTTTAAGATTTCATTTATTTGAGAGAGAGAGCGAGAGCAGGAACACAAGCAGGGGGAGTGGGAGAGGGAGAAGCAGGCTTCCCGCTGAGCAGGGAGCCCCACACGGGGCGCTATCCCAGGACCCTGGGATCATGATCTGAGCCAAAGGCAGACGCTTAACTGACTGAGCCACCCAGGCGCCCCCAATAGTTTATTTTTGCTTTTGTTTCCCTTGCCTGAGGAGGCATACCTTAAAAAAATGTTTCTATAGCCAATGTCATAGAAATTGTTGCTTATGGACTCTTCCAGGATTTTTATGGTTGTGGGTTTCACATTTAGGTCTTTAATCCATTTTGAGTTTATCTTTGTATTATGTGTAAGAAAGTGGTCCAGTTCCCCCAACACTGTTTATTGGAAAGACTATCTTTTTCCCATTGCATATTCTTGCTTCCTGTCTTGTAGATTGACTATAAAAGGGCAGGTTTATTTCTGGGCTCTCTATTCTGAATGATTGATTTATGTGTCTATTTTTGCACTGGTACCATACTGTTTTGATTACTTGTGATAATCTTGTAGTATATCTTCAAATCTGGGGTGGTGATACCTCCAGCTTTTTCAAGATTGTTTCAACTATCTTGTGGTTCTACACAAATTTTAGGATTATTTGTTCTAGTTCTTTGAAAAATGCTGTTGGTATTTTGATAGGGGTTGCACTGAATCTGTAAATTGCTTTGGGTAGTATGGACATTTCAACAGTACTTTTTCTTCCAATCCATGAGCATGGAATATCATTCCATTTGTGTCATCTTTAATTTCTCATCAATGTCTTATAGTTTTCAGAATACAGGTCTTTCACCACCTAAGTTTACTCCTAGGTATTTTATTATTTTTGGTGCAATTGTAAATGGGATTGTTTTCCTAATTTCTTTTTCTGCTACTTCATTATTAGTGTATCAGCTCAAATAGTTTTTTGAAGGCTACATTTTTGGCAACTTCTTCTTTTATGAAACCTGATCTGTTGAACCTATTTCTTTTAGAGTCAATATTGGTATATATGTATGTATTCATTTATTTATTTATGAGAGAGAGAGGCAGAAGCAGAGAGAGAATCTCAAGCGGACTCCACACTGAGCAAAGAGCCTGACGTGGGGCTTGATCTCATGACCCTACAATCACAATGAGCTGAAACCAAGTGTTGGACACTTAATCAACTGTGCCACCCAGATGCCCTAATATTGGTAAATTCTATTTTCGTAGTTTGATTCATTCAGATCTTCAAACTTCTTTGCATTGAGTTATGTTAAGTTTATTTTGTATGATTATTAAAATTGTTTCCGTGATTATTTTCCCTTATCATTTCACATTTTGAGTATTTATTCTTTCCTCCTTTTCCCTGATTAATCAAGTTAGGTAGTGCTTAGTTTGCTTGTCTAATTCCAGAGTCAGCAAATTTTTCAAATCAGGTGGATAGTAAATATTTTAGGCTTTTCAGGCCAAAATATTATCTAGGTAGAGTGAAAATTTTCTACAAAATTTTTATTGATAACATTTGAAATATAATAATAATTAAGTACTTAAAAAAGTAATATTGATTAATTAATGAGAAAAAAGGAATTCTTCTCTGGGAGATAAAATTTTGCTTAATTGGGGCTCAAAGTTCATTTTTCCTATCATCAAAACATTACAAATATTCATCTGTTAATGTTGATCTGTAATGAGATTCACAGATTTCATATTTGAAGGTGCCTTTTCAAAGATGGGCACTGTCAAATACTGGTATCAATCCATGAGCATCTGATTTTAATTGAGTATATTAATTACTGGGAAGGCATTTATAGAATTCTATTAAATTCTTCAATATTTGCCTTTTTCCCATGTCATTACTTTACAGACTAATCACTTGCATTGGAAGTTAGATGGAAGCACTTTGATTGCATAAATAAATTTTGAAATATGGAAATTTCCTTTGCACTTGCATTCAGTTCTGAAAAAGTGCTGCTGGAACTTTAGTTTGAGCTCACAAACATATCTGCTGGAGAGATGTGTGGGAATGAAGGCCTCATTTTTTTGTTTTAACTTTTGACAGCACAAGTATATAAAGTAGGTTGATGTTAAAACTGACACTTGAAAAACACAGGTTTGGACTTAGTAGGTCCACTTACATGCAGATTTTTTACAGTACAGTACTGTGAATGTATTTTCTCCTTCTTCTGATTTTTTTCTTTCTTTTCTTTTTCTTTCGAGAGAGTGAGTGCATGTAAGTAAGGGGGGAGGGGCAGAGGGAAAAGGAGAGAGAGAATATTAAGCAGGCTCCATGCCCAAATGCGGAGCCGAACGAGGGGCTCGATCTTCTGTCCCTCAGATCATGACCTGAGCTGAAATCAAGAGTCAGACGCTTAACTGGCTGAGTGACCTAGGTGCCCCTCTTATGATTTTCTTTCTTTTCTTTTTATTTTTTTTTAAAGATTTTATTTATTTGACAGAGAGAGACACAGAGAAAGAGGGAACACAAGCAGGGGGAGTGAGAGAGGGAGAAGCAGGCTTCTGGCTGAGCAGGGAGCCTGATGCGGGGCTCGATCCCAGGACCCTGGGATCATGACCTGAGCTGAAGGCAGACGCTTAATGACTGAGCCACCCAGGCACCTTAAAGATTTTATTTATTTATTTGACAGAGAGAGACACAGCGAGAGAGGGAACACAAGCAGGGGGAGTGGGAGAGGGAGAAGCAGGCCTCCCGTGGAGCAGGGAGCCTGATGCAGGGCTTGATCCCAGGACTCTGGGATCATGACCTGAGCCGAAGGCAGACACTTAACGACTGAGCCACCCAGGCACGCCCCTCTTATGATTTTTTCTCTGATTTATTTCAAGAATACAGTATATAACATACAAAATATGTGTTAATCGGCTATTTACATTATCAGTAAGGCTTCCAGTCAAAAGTAGGCTATTAGTTTTTTGGGAAGTCAAAAGTTACGCCCAGATTTTCAACTGCACAGGGGTTGGTGCCCCTAACTCTTATGTTGTTCAAGGGTCAACTATACTGTGATTCAAAGCATTATTAGGTTGTTGAAACAACTTTCACCTCAATATGTTTCCTATGTAAGTACTGTTTTGCCACAAAATTTTAGGTTAAACTCAAGAATGATCAAGTCTGCTCTAAAAGCTAGTGTCTAAAGCCATTCAGTATTTGATAACAGTGGTTGAGGGTGGTTGTTCTTATTCAGAAAAATTTCAATTTTGGTCCCGAGCTAAGAAACTTGCAGTAACATTTATGGTATCACTGCTAAGTCATTGAATTGTGGCTTGGTAGAGCAAGTCAGGATAGTCAGCTTCTATTTCTGACAAAAACTCACAAAACAATGATTGTTAAGTCCATGAGAATAAATGAAGTTCACCATTGATAACACCAGTTTTGTAATGTATGATAGATTGAAGTATTTTGTGCAAAGTACCTACTGATGAATCACAATTGGTTTATGCCTTTTTATGTTCTGCATGTATTTTTACTATCAGTTGTAACGTATCTTAGCTGATTCTATCTCAAGTTGTACTGAATTAGTGTTTTCTCATCTTCTTTGAAAATATCCTCTCCTGTAGTTGTTTGATGCAGACCAGTCACCGAGACTAAATTTTCAGTCCAACTTGGCATGGATTTCTTGAATAAACGACAACTGAACAGTATGGGTAACATCTGTTTACTCATCAAGAGCCTGGAAAATCACTCAAAATCATCTGCATTGTTTTTAATTGACTATCAACATTGCTCCAATGTCCTCAACTCTGAGCAACTGTTCTCACTCAAAGACTACGAGTCTTAAACAAGTTTGTTTTCTGGACACATTTCTTTGGCTGCTTCGATTAAACATAATCAATTCACAAGTAATAAATGTCTTTCTCTGCTTGGATAACAAATGAGCCACTCAGAAACTTACTTTGGTTGCAGCTTCATTTTCATTTTTCATGAAGAAATTGTGAGAATGTTAGATTGTTAGAGATCATTAAAAATACCTAATTTTGGGGGCGCCTGGGTGGCTCAGGTCATGATCCCAGGGTCCTGGGATCGAGCCCCGCATTGGGCTCCCTGCTCAGTGGGAAGCCTGCTTCTCCCTCTCCCACTCCCCCTGCTTGTATTCCATCTCTGTCAAATAAATAAAATCTTAAAAAAAAAAAAAAAACCCAAAACCTAATTTTTCTGACCATTGCTTTCCTATGAGGGATAATGTGATGAGTGCTTAGTGTGGTGGTGCCGAAGCATACTGTCTTCTTTCGGCAGAGCTCCAGTGCTATTCTATAATAAACATGTTTTGCCACCTAATTTGGTTAAAATAATTCACACTCCACTATGCCCTAAAAGCATGACATTCAAAATTCACTTTTTTTCTCTCTTCTTGTTTTTGTTTGATGTGAGGAGTATGCACTGGTAAAAAAATTAAAGTTTAAGGTTTTTAAATAAAATGCTACAATACGGAGATATGCATAGAGCTGGGAATGCTGTCATGTTCCAACCACATCACTGCAGTGTGTCAAGCAGCATGCCAAGGGGTAAGACATGAGGGTGCCACATACACTTTCTGTCACAACTACTCAACTCTGCCATCATTGCCCAAAAACCGGTGTAGGCAATCTATTTTTAAAAATGAGTGTTTCTGGGGCTCCTGGGTGGCTCAGTTGTTAAGCGTCTGCCTTTGGCTCAGGTCATGATCCCAGGGTCCTGGGATCCAGCCCCACATCGGGCTCCTTGCTTCACGGGAAGCCTGCTTCTCCCTCTCCTTCCACCCCTGCCTGTGTTCCCTCTCTCGCTGTCTGTGTCCAAAAAAAAAAAAAAAGAGTTCCTGCATTCCAATGTTAACTATGAACACTCAATTTGAAATTCAGAAAATTTTCATGTTCCACAAAGTATTTTTTCAACCACTTCAAAATATGAAAGCCATTCTTAGCTTGTAGGCCATACAAAACATAGTGAGCCAAATTTTGACTGTAGGGTATAATTTGCTGACTCTTGATCTAATGTATTGATTAAAAACAAAAAAAAGATCCGGAGTGCCTGGGTGCCTCAGTTGGTTAAGCGTCTGTCTTTGGCTCGGGTCATGATCCCAGGGTCCTGGGATCAAGTCCTGCATCGGGCTCCCTGCTCCAGGGGAGGCCTGCTTCTCCCTCCCTCACTCCCCCTCCTTGTGTTCCCTCTCTTGCTGTGTCTCTCTCTGTCAAGTAAATAAATAAATAAATAAATAAATAAATAAATAAATAAATAAATAAATAAAATTTAAGGAATGGAAATTTCATAGTGCCCTAGTCATAAAATATCTCTTTCAGGGAAATTTATAATACTATGTGCACATATTAGAGAAGAGGAAAAGTCTCAGAACAATATTCTAAGCTCCCATTTAAGAAACTAGAAAAAGAGGGGCGCCTGGGTGGCTCAGTCAGTTAAGCGTCTGCCTTCGGCTCGGGTCATGATCCCTGGGTCCTGGGAATGAGTCCCGCATCGGGCTCCCTGCTCCACAGGACGTCTGCTTCTCCCTCTCCCACTCCCCCTGCTTGTGTCCCCTCTCTGGCTGTGTCTCTCTCTGTCAAATAAGTAAATAAAATCTTTAAAAAAAAAAATAGATACAAGGTAAAGAAAATAAATAGCATGTTCTTTATTCTCTGTAGATTTATGAAGGTTATAATCATCCTAGAAAAAAACAGTGATAGTAGTAATCAAGAGCAAAATAAGACCTCCTTAATTTTGATTATAATCTATTCTAGTTCACTAAATTTCTTTCCTAAGACCACCAAGCTTCCAGAATCCCCAGTCTGTAGAGTTCAACCTAGGCATTTGTAGGAGAAATGACAGTAAGTAGGAGGCCCAGGGATGAGAGATTTGCTGTGCCAAAGGAAAAGTAAAGATCAAAAAGTAATTTGAATGAACACAATCGTCAAGAGTCAGGGAAGCAGGAGGGAAAGTTGCTTGGCTTAGCAAGTGGTTGGAGGGCAGTGAGTTAGATATTGTAATTAGTCTGCTAGTCAGGAGTTCCTCTTCTCCTTATAACTCTCCTTATTTTTGTATAGATAACTATATTACCCCAATGTAGCACATGTACTTTGGGGGAAGCCAACTCCATCACTGGCTCTAGTAGTCAGGCCTAAGTGAACCATAATCCCACTCAAAAGACAGAGTTTTAAAAGATGGGCACTTAACTTAGTTAGGACCTATGGGACACAAAGAACAGTTTTGGGAGAATATCTGAAAAGCTCCCTCACTCCCCCAGAAACAACCCAAGCACAGTCTAAACAAGGAGGCAAAGCACATGGACTTCCATGAGTCAGTCTTAAGATAAAGCTGATACCATCTGGGACGCAAAATGCAAACAAGCAGATCTTTGATGATAACATGGAGTATGTAGGTCATACCTACTCTAAAACTGCCACACTACTGCCAAATTTCTCCTTTATTATTTAAGTAAATTTGCCCAGGATTTTTTCCTCTTGCAACCAGAAACATCTTAATATATCAGAGATGCAAAGACTCCTGATTCATCACAGGGAAACTTGAAAATATTCAACAGATGAGGTTATTAAGGTTAAATTCATATTTTTAACAGAAGTTGTTGTTATGTGCATTTACTCTAAGGCTGCAACTATTCATGAGCCAAGTTACAAGAGCAGAAATCCTTGATGTACAACCTTAGAGGAAATCATGTTAAAAAAACTATAAATGGGTGAATATACCTACCAGTTTGATCAGGACAGTCACAATTCACACTTATTTTCCTGCCATCATTATTACTAGAAGCCCATAATGCTCTAAAGCATGTTTTTTGGATTTGTAAAATATTCTCTTCAGAAAAGTAACAGTAATCCAAGGAAATGGCTGGAGACCTTTAAAAGGTAAAACGATTCCATCTTTAAGAACTGTGATTGGTTTATGAAGAAAGTGTACTAGGAAAAATGTCTGTGTCTATGAAGAATTAATACTTACTTTCGGGTGTCATTTTTTATTATAATTACATTATTGTAATTTCCTTCTACTGAACTGGTGCTATGGGGATGAATACTTGGGTCACAGGGACCCTCATCTGTAGTAAGAACAAGGTAATTCTTATGCACACATAATAGGGAGCAAGATTTGAAAGCACTGGCAGGTTCTTAAATACACAGATATTTATTCTATTATCTGCCACTATGTCTAAAATACCTCTGTCCTCCAAACTCATTTATTTAGGTTCTAATTTCTTTAGTCCTCTATTAAACTGGACTCCTACCACACTACCCACTAATGATAATATCTTAACAGAAGGGAACTGGCATTGGCATTTGGAAGCAAAGCCCCCAGGACAGGAGCAAGATGGAGTCAAGAAAGAAGGGGTACCTGGTGCTCAACAAGAGGCTGAAAAGTCAGGCTCTGCTTAGGGCATCCATGGCCTAGCTTACTTAGGCAACACCTGTCATTTGTACCTTTGTTTTCCTCCACAGATAATTCCACCTCAGAAGTCACAAAAGCTTGGAAAAAACCATACTTAATACTTATTATTGCTTTAGTACTACTTTCAAAGACTGTGTTCGTTTGGCTTTATGATGCTGTGATTTTTGTATAAACACACACACTGGTTAGATAATCAAGGTTCAGGGGTAAAAGGCAACCAGATAACCTTTTCCCACAAGATGGCCAGCACTTTCAGCGTCTTTCTGCACAGATGAGATAGGGCTGGGGTTGCAATGTCATGCCTAATCTGGGCTTCAGATCTGGAACCAGCCCGTGCGGGAAATGCAAGTGAAACCGCTGGAGCAATGCTGTGAAAAACAGGAACATCTCCATCCGAGCCAGCTGCTCTCCAAGGCAATGTCTTTTCCCTAAACAGAAAAGAACAGACACAATTTTTTAAAATCCATAGTATTTACCAAAATTTACGTCTACTATATGGGTACCATTCAGGAAATCTGGTATTTAAAGAAAGTTAGAGGCAGTTATGTTTATTAAAGAGAATAACAATTGGCACTTCAGCTCCCAGAGCCCATTTCTTTACCTTCTCTTGTCAGATCATGGGCTTCTGTAAGCTTATTAATCCACTTCCACACTTCCCTTGGACTTTGCAACACAGCCCAAGATATGCCATGAAAGACCCAATCTCAGGCATGCCATTTTGTTCTAGATCCAGGAGAAGTGTATTTCATTTCAAATGACTAAATGTGAACCCTTCCCCAATGAAAGGAAGAGTTTTCAGTCTGTCTTCCATGGGTCTCGTGGTCCGTGGACTTTTTCACAGACAGCAAGAGGAACCAAGCAATATTTTTGGAGACGAGGTACAATAAATAAGGAGCCAAAAAAGCTATGTTTCAGTTGCACTTCAAATTCTGATGTCATTTCTTTCCCCAGGTCTCAGTTTCTCAAGCTACCTATTACTGACTTCTAGCTCTACAAGTTTTGATTACAAGCTCAAATCCATAAGCAAAAAAGTTTCAGAAGAAGCCAGAGCTTCTCAACCATTTCTTTCTAGTTACTAAGTTAAGTGTTGAGGAGAAACAGGTGTTAATGACTTTCTAATTAAACCAGTCTCTCCTGTAAGAATCAATGCTGTGTTTTTAGAGTTGGAATCCTTAATCTACAACAGAATATTTCAGATTAAGATGTCATACATGATCAACCATTATCCTGTCCCAAAGTCGTGTCTCTGTGAAAGTTCTCTTACCTAGGGAAAAAGGAACCAAAGCCTCCTTCTTGGCAAAATATCCACTGCTGTCCAGAAATCGCTCAGGAGAGAATATTTCTGGGTTTCTCCAGTACTTTTCATCAAAGTGTACAGAATAAAGGTTGGTAATTACTGTTGTGCCTTTAGGAATGGAATAACCACGTACAACTGCATCTTCAGAGGTTGCATGGAAAATCCCTAATGGCACTATATTACAGAATCTTAAAACTTCATGCAAAACTGCCTCCGTATAAGGCATTTTGCTTTTGTCATCCCAAGAAGGCTTCCCAGTGGGTCCCATAACTAAATCGATCTCTTTCTGAACTTGTCCTGTCAGAGAAAAAGTGTTCCAGTTATTATGCAATTCTTAGAACTATATCCAAAGTAATTTCCCTTTGGGTAACCTATAATAAGTCAACAAGGTATGGTTACAACCAGATTCAGATTTTTCATTATCTGGGAGTTCTATCTGAAAATATGCCATATATTGTGTGCCACCAGAAACCAATGCTCTGAGTACCTTTGCTGTGAAAAAAAAAACACTAAAAGTAATAAAAATAAAAATTAAACAAACCTACAATTGAAATAACATCACTCTCAGCGAGGGAAATAGTGAAACATAAAACTTGAATTAAAAAAAAAAGCAGGGTTCAGGTCCTAGCTCTGCCACTTCCAAGGGCTGATCTTGGGCAAGGCAGCTAGTTAGCCTTTTCCCTCATTTTTATAAAACAGGCATAAGACCTATCTCTGAGGTTTTTACATGACTTGAGAGAACAGATGTGAAACTCTTTATAACTATGAAATGTTGGGGCGCCTGGGTGGCTCAGTCGTTGGGCGTCTGCCTTCGGCTCGGGTCATGGTCCCGGCGTCTGGGGATCGAGCCCTGCATCGGGCTCCCTGCTCCACAGGAGGCCTGCTTCTCCCTCTCCCCCACTGTGTTCCCTCTCTCGCTGTGTCTCTCTCTGTCAAATGAATAAATAAAATCTTTATTAAAAAAAACAAACTATGAAATGTTTTTCTTCTTGGCTAGCACAGCAGAAATTCCTAAATAAAATGCTCTGTACATAGCCAAAGACTCTAAAACATGTGTGAGTCCTAAATGTAGGGACAGTCCTGAGATCAAGAGGATCCTCACCTTGAATGTTAGGATAAAGGGCCATGAAAAGAATTGCCCACCGTAGCACATTGGTTGTAGTTTCGGTTCCAGCAATGATGAGTTCACCCACGGAAAAAATGAGGTTTTCTTTGGAGAAAGTACATGATGGGTCATTTTTACCTTGATACATCTCATCTAAATAAGCATCGACAAAATGCTGAGGTGACTGAGGCTTTCTGTTGATGGAAGCTTTTTCAATAAGCCTGGAGAGAAAATCATAGACCACAGCTGCATTTCTAAATAGCTGTTGATGTTTTCCAAAAGGTAAGATGCCAATCCATGGAAAGGCATTATACAGGAAGACTGAGGCACTGGCAGCCAGTTCCACATTTTCACTAAATAACTCAATCATGTGCTGAAAATCAGTGTCTTCATAAGTGAATCGTTCTCCAAAAATGATCAGATTGGTTATGTTTGAAACAGCATTTGTTATTAATTGTTTAAAGTTAAATGGTCTACCTTTGTATGTTTCAATAAAATCAATAAAAAATTTGGTTTCTTCTAAGATTTTAGATTCAAAAGACTTTTGGCCATATCCAAAATAGCGAAAGCTATTTACAGCTAATTTTCTGTGATCAACCCATCCTCGGCCATATCTGGAATTGAGTAAGCCTGGAAAAAAAACAAAGTATTAAAAAAACTTTATCATTCCTACATTCCTGTATCTAACACCTGAAAATGCTATGGAGTAAAAAAGGATGGTTAGTCATTTTTCTCCAAATTATCTTTCTATAAAACTAAAACTAGACCAAAAAAAAAAAAAAACCAAAAACTAAAACTAGACCTAGTGCTTGAGCCCTGCTCTTTGCTAATCATTAGCCACAGAATATTGTCAACAGATAAAGCTGGTCTTCTTTTTATCTGGAGACAGGCAGAAAAGACCTGTAATTCTCCTACCACAAGAAACTGGACAGTCCTATGTAATTCATCCTAGGTGAACTAGACCCGATGACTTTATTATCTAGCTATTACTCTAAGCCTCATCTACAAAAGACAAACCACTGCATGTTCTATGGGCAAATTTTATCTTGGACTAAGAAAACAACTGAAAACCATCCTTGTAGGATTAGAAAATTTTCTGTTTCTGTTTCTAGATTTTAGAACACAGATTCTCTCCTGTTAAAGGCATATGTTACCTAACAAGGTAACTCTGGAAGAGGCTAAGGAAGCCTGAATGAGGTGTCAGTGTGGTAGAAATACTCAAGAAAAAAGAAGGATACTATGAATTGAGTGTTTGTGTCCCAACAAAATTCACATGTTGAAGCCTAACCCCCAAAGTGATGGTATTAGGCGGTGGGGCCTTTTGGGAGGTAATTAGGTCATGAGGGTGGAGCCTCATGAGCTAGACTGGTGCCCTTATAAGAAACACAAGAAGAGATGACTGTTCTCAGCTGTGTGAGGATACAGGGAGAAGACATCTGTTTCCAAGCCGGGAAGTAGGCTCCTTCTAGACACCAGATCTCCTGGCACCTTAATCTTCGATTTCCCAACCTCCAGATCTGTGAGAATAAATGATTGTTGTTTAAGACACTAAGTCTGGTATTTTTACTAAAGCAGCCCGAACGAAGACAGGGCAAACATGAAACTCAAATTTCTAATGTTGATATTGCTGCCTTAAAGTTTCAGAGTCTCCACAGTATACTCTGCTCTTATGATGTGGCTACTACAGAATACATTCCTTTTAAATTATCAAGATGCAACCCTATGTTTATTGCAGAATTATTTACAATAGCCAAGATATGGAAACAACCCAAGTGTCCATTGATAAATGAATGGGTAAAGAAGATGTGGTATATATATTCCAAATGGAATATAACTCAGCCCTAAAAAAGAATGAAATCTTGCCATTTGCAACAGCATGGATGGATCTAGAGAATATAATTCTAAGTGGAATAGGTCAGTCAGAGAACGACAAATACCATTTGATTTCACTCATATGTGGACTTTAAGAAACAAAACAAAGAAAAAAGAGACAAACAATACAACAGATTCTAAAATATAGAGAACAAACTGGTGGTTACCAGAGGGGAGGTGGGTGGGGAGACGAGTGAAATAGGTGAAGGGGATTAAGAGTACACTTATGATGAGCACTAATATACGGAATTACTGAATCATTACATTGTATACCTGAAACTAATATGACACTGTTGTTAGTTATACTCGAATTTATTTTTTATTTTTTTTTATTTTTTAAAGATTTTATTTATTTGACAGAGAGAGAGACAGCTAGAGAGGGAACACAAGCAGGAGGAGTGGGAGAGGAAGAAGCAGGCTCCCCGCAGAGCAGAGAGCCCGATGCAGGGCTCAATCCCAGGACCCTGAGACCATGACCTGAGCCGAAGGCAGACGCCCAACGACTGAGCCACCCAGGCGCCCCTATACTTGAATTTAAAAAGTGATTTGCAAAAAATTAAAAAAAAATTACCTATCAAAGAAAAACAGGGGTGGGGCACCTGGGTAGCTCAGTCATTAAGCGTCTGCCTTTGGCTCAGGTCATGATCCCATCGAGCCCCACATCGGGCTCCCTGCTCGGTGGGAAGCCTGCTTCTCCCTCTCCCACTACCCCTGCTTGTGTTCCCTCTCTCGCTGTGTCTCTCTCTGTCAAATAAATAAAATCTTTAAAAAAGAAAAAAAGAGAAAAGCAGGGGCACCTGGGTGGCTCAGGTGGGTTAAGCATCCGACTCCATTTTAGCTCAGATCACAATCTCAGGATTGTGAGATTGAGCCCCACCATCAGGCTCTGAGCTCAGCATGGGGTACACTTAAGACTCTCCCTCCCTCTCCCTCTGCCTCTCCGCACCATGCTCTCTCTCTCTCTAAATCAATCAATTTTTTTAAAAAAAGATTTTATTTATTTATTTGACAGAGAGCACAAGCAGGAGGGAGTGGCAGGCAGAGGGAGAAGCAGGCTCCCCACGGAGCAGGAAGCCTGATGCGGGGCTTGATTCCAGAGCTTGAGCCCAGGACCCTGGGATCATGACCTGAGCCAAAGGCAGACGCTTAACCAACTGAACTACCCAGGCGACCCAAAATCAATCAATGTATAAAAAAGAGAGAGAGAGAGAGAGGAAAACAGTATCTTTAGCACATATATATAACATGCACTTTACTCAAAATTTCATTCATAATTGGTACATACATAATTGGTACCTTTGATGAAAAATGTCACTTTCTCTTGTGTACATGAGGTACCTATAAAATTTACATTTCAGCAACTTTTGTGCAACGGTTTTTGAATTTGGAGCTTATGATAAAGCTAACCATACAAAAGGGGGTCTTTAGTGCTGGCAGCCATCTTATGTTCCCATAGTCCATTGTCTTTTCTATACTCCCAGATGACCATTCAACAAATACTCATTCATCATGTATTTATGGAGCACCTACGGTGCTCCAGGCAGTGTTCTAAGTGTCACAGATATATCAGCAAACAAAAGAGGCAAAGATGCCTACTCATGGATCTTACACACTAGTGACAACAGGCAAATGAATGAATTATTACAGCAAGGAAGGAGACACAGGGTGGTCAGGGAAAACCTCACTGAGAAACTGACATAAGTAAAGATACAGTACATGAGGGAGTGAGTCAAGCAGATATGCAGGGAAAGATCCCTGCTTCGAGGGAACAGCTAGTGCAAAGCCCTACAGCAATGTATGCATATGAGATACATGTACAAGAGGATACAGAGGAGCCTTGTTATAACTCTGTGCTGGCCAAGCATGGGCTGAGCCCACTTATAGGGCAACTTTTACCCAAAGTGTGGGCTTTGAATTCTCAGTTCCAAGTTCAGTGCATATGTATTTACAAAAACACACAATTTTCTACTTCTTTTTCTCTTACTGTTTTTTGAAAATATCAAGTCAAATGCTTATTTCATCTTTATGATAAAAATAGTCCAAACTACAAAACTATAGCTTTGAAAAATATATAGTATATACTTTATCCCAAACGTTACCCTGATAACATCATCTTTCATTTTCACAATTTCTTTAAAGGTCTTCTATTATAAATTGTGCCATAATTTCTTCTTTGGCCTAAGTATTATTGAAAAGAGTATTAAGAAGCTGGAAATTTGTGTTTTATTTTATTGCTTTCAAGTATCATTATCCTCTGGCCTAACAATTTGTCCTTTAAAACTGCTGTTTTCTTTGCATTAGTTGATTTGCTTTGTAATTCAATATATGGTTAATTTTTATTTTCTTTTCAATTCTTTAGTCTATGTAAGGCAAATTTTGTTACATTTTTCTTTGAAATTGAGTGTGAAGCTCTCATTAAATTAGAGAGTTTTGGACACCATCATTGTAAAACCCTTACACTATTAAGTATTAAAACCACTGTATCTGACTTCAACATTCTAATTTAGGCTTTCTGCTCACCTATTCTGTTAACCTTCAGCCTTCCTCCCTTGTTGAATATCAAATCATCCAATGCTGATCAACACTAAACCAAACAGAAGCTAATCCTTTACACAAATCCCACAATTCTTCATTTACATGTCATACTGGTTAGTAGTTAAGAAAGGCTGCTTCACATTCTATTCTGATGGTAAAAATGTCACCAAGTACTCAAGACTGGCTTTAAAAACCACTCTTGATTCAAATGTGCATGCACATGTGTGTTCCTAACTTGCTTCACAAAACTTGCAGGTATCATTAAATGCTAATTCTTTAAAACATTATTTACAATATTTATTAGACAGAATTACAACAGCAAAATGAGCATGTACTGGTCTAAAATATGGGTGTAATGCAGCCTGAAAGGTCTTCAAATATTAAGTTCTGTAACCTAAATTAATTCTTTCCTGCTAATCAGTACAACAGAACCTACACTCTAAATACTAAAGTTACATCAAATAAGTAGTGTAATTTAAAATAGTAAATCACTAAATAGGTGAAAATAAACATACCTCCCATTTTTGTCATCTTCATGAATAAAGGAAGGCATGGTCTGTCTGCAAAAATCTCACTTTGATGAACAAGGCATTCCTTTACTACATCATAGCCATTTAAAACCACAGCTGATATACCTCCAAGATCTAAACTGAAGATCTTTGAGAAGAAAAGAAAAACAACATTTAAATGACAAAATGGAGAAATATAACTATGGAAATCCACCCGTGCTAAGCCCAGTTCTCCCAGTATTTGTTACTTCCCTGAAAATGGAAGGATTTATTATTCAACTGACAATGTTTTGAGTGCCTTCTCTCTACAAGGCATAGCAAACACTACGATTTCATTACCCGGTTAGTGCCTAAAGACATAATCTTATAAATGGTATAAGGAAGAGAGTACTGGGCTCATTAAGCCTGGGTTCTAGTTTAAGCTTTGTCATTAAACAAATATAGGACCCTGGGCAGAACCCTTAACCTTTTTGGCTTCAGGGTTGCCACAGAAAATACGATACTTGATTCAGATGCTCTTTTAAGATTCATTCCAACTCAATGCATTCAATGAGCTCTAGGAATCTCTTTTTATTTCCAAGATAAATGAGGAAGCAGCACCATCTATATATTATTACTCCAGGCTTAGATAGGGGAGGGAATTAACTGAGAGATAAATTTGAAGTATAAACATATTATAATTAGGCTCATTTGTATTTGGGTCTCTGAATTCCATGAAGTTAACAAAGATGGCCCCTAAGGGAATCTGACCCTGGAGAAAAGGCATTTACCACATAGGCACAGGCGGGTGCCCCTCAGCTAAAGGGAAGGCAAGACAGAAGATCCATCCTATGCCTTGCTGGAGCTTCTCATGTGCTTCATGTCAGGTTCACTTACAATAGAACACCTCCTGTAGTCTATTCTAGCTAGTCCAATGAGGGAACAATGCTACTTTATCAGTGGGGTGCAAAGACTGCTTATCTTCATCCTCTCAGGGCCTGGCTGAGAGCTTTTTAGGGCCAAAATACTGAGTCAACTCTCATCTCTTTGCAAATAAGTAGAGCAGATTTAACTATGGTTTACAATACTTTGGGGGGGAAAAACCCAAATAGAAGTTTAATGGAAAACATAAGTTCAGCAGAAGTAATTACAGGAAAAAAACATGAAGAAGACCTCCAAGTAGTAGCAGAAGCAACCCACTTAACAACGGAGTCTTTGGCAAAGGAATAGGCTCTGCCGACCAAGCAATAGGAACATCCAGAACCTTGGGGAAGTAGCATGGACTGCATGTGACAAGCAGTGGTATTAGTCAAAAGTGGCAGTGTAAGAGTTTCAGTGCCAAGAGAATGGCGACCAGCTGAGCAAATGTGGGGCTCTTTCAGTTCTCAAAGCAGTAATGGAATGGTCTTAAAGTAGTTTCCCAGAAGTGTAATTTTAACAGATAGAAAGTGAAAAATGCCTCCTCTTGTGTGTCTTCTCTAATCTCAATACTCTCTACTCTTAACACTCTTGACACCAGCTGTGTGGGTTTTCCACACCTCAGCAATTCTGGGACACCAGCTAGGTGTCCTAGAATTTAACTCAATTCTGACACTACCTACCTGGAGATCCCCCAAGTTAAGAGCTCAGTCCCACAGGACTGCTCCCTATCTCTACTTCAGATGCCATTCCCAAGTCCAGGTGCTTCTGACCAACAGGCTATAAATCAGAGGTTCCCACGACCTCTCCTCCTTGGGTCCTATTAATATGCTAGAGTGGCTCAGAGAATTCAGGAAAATAATTACTAGATTAACAGTTTATTATAGAAGGATACGACTCAGGAACAGCTATATGGAAGATATGCATAGGGAAGGTATGGGGAAAGGGGAGGGGAGCGGAGCTTCCATGTTCTCCCCAGGCATGCTCTCTATCCTCTACTCACCTCCACCTGTTCACCAACATGGAAGCTCTCTGAACCCCGTAATTCAGGAATTTTTATGGATGCTTTATTACCTAGGCACAATTAATTACATCGTGGGCCACTGGTGACTGCTTCAACTTCCAGCCCCTCTCCCTTTCCCAGAGGTAGTGGGGGTATGACTGAAAGTTCCAACCCTCTAATCATGATTGGTTCTCCTGGCAATAAACTCCCATTCTAGGGACTGTCCAAAAATTCCTTCAAGCGTAAACTCAGGTGTGGTTGAAAGCGGTTTGTCATGAATAACAAAAGACACCTTTATTACTTTTTACACTTAGGAAATTCCATGGAAAGGAACAAAAACCAAATATGTATTTATTATAAATCACAGTATCACAGCAGGAAAGGATGGTATCAGTGAATAGGCACCTGTTCTGATGCAGGACAACAAGACCGATGGAGGATGGTAGAAGACCCTGGGATTGAAAGCTGTGTTAATATGGAGCAAGAACAAACAGGAGTCATATTGCAGGGTAAAGCTATCAGGTGTGGACAGTATGGATTACAAAGACCAAGGAGGAGCCATGGTTTGCGCAAGTTGTTATACAATCCACCTTGACTCAAAAATTTGGTCCCTATTTGAGGGTAAAACTGGGGAAATTGTCATTTGAACTAGCATCTATTCTGGTATATGCTGTTTTCAAGGACTTTTGGTAAAGGTCTGTGAAACACTTTCCTTCCCTTCTAGAAGTCAGTCTGTGATCATCAAGTTTCTTCCCCTCCCTGCAAACCAGCTCTGCCCACAATTTTTCACTGTCTCAGGTAATGAGCACTCCATTCATCCTTCCAGCTGTTCAGGACCCAAATTACTGCCTGTGTCGACTCTATTTTTCTCCCCAGCCCCACATCACTGCTTAGAGTCACGTTGCTCCTATTTTCAGAATATAAACAGGAGATGGCAATTTCTTACCCTTCCATCCCTAACACTCTGATCCAAGCCACCTTCATTTTCCCTCATGTTATCACAACAGCCTCTCAACTTGTCTCTTTATAGGTGATTCTCAATATTACATACTCCTGATTCATGGCCTTTGTGCGTGTTCTTTTGGCCTGGAATGTTCTTCCCCTAGTTATTCCTAGAGTTTACTCCTTCATTTCCTTTAAGCCTTTGCTCCAATGTCTTCTTTGCAGTAAGGCCTGCTCTACCTCAGTTAAAATTCTACCCCTTAGCCTTCTCCATCTCCCTTCCCCTAATTTAGTTAACTTCACACTCTGTACTCTGATGTATTATATCATTTACTTATTCTATTTATATTGTCCATCTCCTCCCCGTCCACCTCAGCCCCCAGGAGAACATCAGCTACACCAGGACAGGGATTTTTACCACTGTTTTGTTTACTACTATATCTTCACACCTAGCACAGTACGTAGCAGATGCTGATAACTGCTAAGTATATGCTGAATTACTGAATAGTGGTGAAGACATACATTTAAGTATACTATTACACAACACCATGGGTGAAGGGCTAGTAAGAGAGGGATGTGAAAAGTGCCATTGATGAAAACTGATAAACACTTTTCAATCTTTGCTTGGGCTGTTTTCTCATTTGAAATGCCTCCCTTGACTGCCATACTGTCCAAACCATACCATGTCTTTAGGGAATATCCTCTACGAAGCCTTTCTTGGTGCATTCTCCTTCTGTTTATTCTGGGGATGCAAGACTGTTTCAATATTCAAAAATCAATCCAAGTGATGCACCACATTAACAAAATGAAAGATAAAAATAATATGATCACTTCAACAGATGCAGAAAAAAAGCATTTGAAAAAATTCAACATCTGTTCACAAGAAACCTCTCAACAAAGTGGGTTTAGAGGGAATATACCTCAATATAATACAGACAATATATGACAATCCCACAGCTAACATCATACACAATGGTGAGAAATTAAAAGAGTTTTTCCTTTAAGATCAGGAACAAGACAAGGATGTCCACTCTCACCACTTTTATTCAACATAGTACTGGTAGTCCTAGCCACAGCAATCAAACAATAATAATAATAAAAGGCGCCAAAATTGGTAAGAAAGAAGTAAAACTATTTGTAGATGACATGATACTATACATTGAAAACCCTAAAGACTCCA
Source organism: Mirounga leonina (assembly GCF_011800145.1). Classification (NCBI taxonomy): domain Eukaryota; kingdom Metazoa; phylum Chordata; class Mammalia; order Carnivora; family Phocidae; genus Mirounga; species Mirounga leonina. The sequence goes on along the minus strand of NW_023270852.1, from coordinate 2,962,592 downwards.
CCAAAACACTATTAGAAGTAACAAATGAATAAGTAAAGTTGTTAAACTGATAAGAACAGATACTACACTTGATCTTAGCCAAAAGGCCGAGAAGCGATGAATAAGTTGTAGATCACAAAATCAATATACAGAAATCTGCTGCATTGCCATAACTAATAATGAAGTAGCAGAAAAAGAAATTAATAAAACAATTCCATTTATGGTAGCACCAAAAATGATATCTAGGAATAAATTTAACCGAGGAGGTGAAAAACCTGTACTCTGAAATCTATAAAACACTAATAAAAAAAAAAATTGAAGATGACACAAATGGAAAGATATTCCATGTTCATGGATTGGAAGAACCAATATTGTTAAAATGTCCATACTACCCAAAACAATCTAAAGATTTAATGTAACTGCTATCAAAATACAAACAGCATTTTTCACAGAACTAGAAATCCTAGAACAAATAATCCTAAAATTTATATTATATAAAAGACCCTGAAAAGCCAAAGCAATCTTGAAAAACAAAACTGGAGGTATTACAATCCCGGATTTCAAGATATATTACAAAGATATAATAATCAAAATACTATGATCCTGGCACAAAAATAGACACATAGATTAATGGAACAGAAAACAGGGCCTAGAAATAAACCCACGATTATATAGTCAATTAATCTACAACAAAGGAGGCAAGACTATGCAATGGAGAAAAGACAGTCTCTTCAATAAATGGTGCTGGGAAAACTGGATCAATACATGTAAAGAATGAAACTGGACCATTTTCTTATACCATATAAAAAATAAACTCAAAGTGGATTAAAGACCTAAATATGAGTCCTGAAACCATAAAAATCCTAGAAGGGAAGATAGAGAGTAATCTCCTAGTCACTTCCTTAGCAATTTGTTTATGGATAGGTTTCCTCAGGCAAGGGAAACAAAAGCAAAAATAAACTATTGGGACTACACCAAAAGAAAAACCTTTACACAGCAAAGGAAACCATTAAAAAAACAAACAAAAACAACAACAAAAAAACCTGAAAAGGCAACCTACTGAATGGGAGAAGGTATCTGCAAATGATATATCCAATAAGAGTTTGATATCCAAAATATATAAAGAAATTGTACAACTCAACACCAGAAAAATAATCTAATTAAAAATGGGCAGAGGACCTGAATAGGCATTTTTCCAAAGAAGACATACACATGTCGTAAGACACATGAAAAGATGCTCAATATCACTAATCATCAGGGAAATGTACATCAAAACCACAACGAGATATCACCTTATACCTGTCAGAATGGCTAGTATCTGGGGTGCCTGGGTGGCTCAGTTGATTAAGTGTCCCTCCTCTTGATCTCAGCTCAGCTCTTGATTTCAAGGTTGTAAGTTCAAGCCCCAAGTTGGGCTCCACGTTGGGCATGGAGCCTACTTAAAAAAAAAAAAAAAAAAAAAAAAAGGCTGGTATTAAAAGAAAAGAAATAATAAGCGTTGGCAAGGATATGAAGAAAAAGGTACCCTTGTACACTGTTAGTGAAAACGTAAATTGGTGCAGCTACTGCAAAAACAGTATGGAAGTTCCTCAAAAAATTAAAATTAGAAATAGTATACAGGGGCACCTGGGTGGCTCAGTCAGTTAAGTGTCTGACTCCTGGTTTTAGCTTAGGTAGTGACCCCAGGGTCGTGGGATCAAGCCCTGAGGCCAACTCTGTGCTCAGCAGGGAGTTTGCTTCCCCTCTCCCATTGCCCCTCCCCCAATGGCGTGTGCCCATGAACACTCTCTCTCTAAAATAATCTTAAAAAAGATAGCATACAATTCAGTAATTCCACTACTGGGTATTTGTCTAAAGAAACTGAAAACACTATTTCAAAAAGATATATGCACTATGTTTATTACAGCATTATTTACAATAGCCAAATATATGGAAGCAATCTAAATGTCCATCAATAACATGAATGTATGAAGAAGATGTGATATAATGTATACATATATAATGGAGTATTACTCAGCCATAAAAAAGATGAGATCTTACCATCTGTGACAACATGAACGGACACAGAGACTATTTTGCTAAGTGAAATAAGTCAGAAAGAATCTAAAAACAAAACCAACAAACAAAAGCAGAAACAGACCCCAAAATACAGAGAACTGGTGGTTACCAGAGGAGAGGGGGTGGGTGGATGGACAAAATGGATGAAGGTGAGTGGGAGGTACAAGCCTCCAGTTATGGAATAAGTCATGGGAATGAAAGGTTCAGCATAGGGAATATATGAAAAACATCTTCCTATTCTGCAAGACAGCATTTCACATAATTGGCTTTTTTTTTTTTAAAGATTTTTATTTATTTGACAGAGAGAGAGATAGCGAGAGCAGGAACACAAGCAGGGGGAGTGGGAGAGGGAGAAGCAGGCTTCCTGCCGAGCAGGAAGCCCAACACGGGGCTCGATCCCAGGACCGCGGGATCATGACCTGAGCCAAAGGCAGATGCTTAACGACTGAGCCACCCAGGCGCCCCACATAATTGGTTTAAAGATACTTTTTATGTTATAGGCCTAATAAATTGTTTTGCAATTAATAACCAAGAACATTTGAGTAGTTTACTGTTTCTAGCTATTATCATTATTCATGAGGCAAAATTAAAATTCAGAGAAAAGTTACACTCAATTCCTGGAGAACCGGAAGGTTGACAATAAAATATAAGAATTATATAATTTGCTTTACGTAAAACCACTTTCCCTTTAACAATGTCAACCATGAGAGCGGTGCAAGAACCTAAGATAATTCTCGTAAACACTGGTTCAAATAAAGACTTCCGCCCCAACCTGAAATACCACAATTGCCAAACGGCAACACCATACTATTCCTTCAAAGCACTCACAATTTGTGGTCGATATTTAGAGTTGCTCTCTCTCACTGGGCTCTAACTCCCTAAAGTCAGGTAGTGTCTGCCTTCCTCGCCTCATCCCCAGCACCCGGCCGAGCCGGGCAGCTTGTTGTTGCTGCGGAGGCCCGAAAGGATTCCATACAAAACAGGTGAGCTCAGCCCGGGCCAGTGCTCTGGAAACTTCTGCCTCCTTCCGAGGTTAGGACATCGCTCCAATCGCACGCGTGAGTTCCGGCCTCTTCCCCCGCAGGGAGCGGCGGTGCGCTGCGTGCGAGTCCCTCAGCCTTGCTGTGCGGCGCTTTCCTTCTCTGCACAGCGCGAAAGGCCGGAAGTGGCCGAGCCGGACGGTTGCGAGTTTACGTCGGGGCACCTCGGAAGGCAGGCTGGCCCACCGCCGCGCAGTCCCAGTGTTGGCTATGAGGATGTTCCTGGCCAGTCGGGCCGACCCCGCTCGCTTCGCTGTAGGACTCCGCACCGATTTTTAGTCATTAATTCACTCGTTCTTTCATAATTATTTTCCAGAGACCATCTTGGCCAGGGGCCTTACCTGCGCTTTCCCATCCCCATAGCAGACGCCTAGAGCAGCTATCCTTAGATGCAAACATTTAGGAACGTCCTATTAAACATTAATCTGGACCTAGAACTTGGATGCCCCATTTTCGCGAGAAGCCACGGGTAGAACCGCACACACGTCTAGCTCCCACCGGCTGCCCAAAACACCCCTCCGAACCACAGGCTTCCCAAAACAGCCCGGGGCCCCACTGCGCAGGCGCGGAGCACAATCTTGGCGCCCTCGGGGCCCATGCGCAGGCGCGCGAGCACTACCAGGGGATCCCGCCTGATCCCGCTAGGCGTCGGAAGGGTGGAGGTCCTGGCTGGGCGGGGTTCCCCTGGAGGGGCGCGGCCTCCAGGACTCCTACCCCCCGACTGGGGAAGCCTGTTCCCTCCAAGTCGCTAGTACACGGAAGGGAAGTCTAGACAGGTCGGGCCCAGAAGCGGCCGTCAAGTCCACCCCTGAGGAAGGCCCGGGCCCTCCCAGCCCGCAGCCCGTCGGGCTGTACCTCGCCGTACATCTGGCTCTGCTTTCTCATGTAGACGTGGGGGAGCTCGCCCGAGGCGGCCAGCGAGTAGATGTTGCCGATAAATGGCAGCCCCGACGGCCCGGGAGGGAAGCCAGTCGGCCGCCTCTGCTTCAGCAGCTGGCGGATCCCCAGCGCGAAGAGCAGCAGAAAGAGCGCGCCTCCGAGCGCCGTGGCGCATGCCTCAGCACCCGGAGGGTCCCACATCGCCGGGCCGGGGGCTGGTGCTACGAACCCCGGGGCCTTGGAGCTGGTTCGCCCTCCTGCCCCGCCGCATTCCTATTGGTCGGACACCCCGAGGTCCCGCCCCCGTTCCCTGGCCTTTGGTTGGCTGCTCCGGACAGTTACTCCTGGCTCTGTGGGGCTCAGAGTCTAGGTGCAGAGGCGGGTGCCACCCTTTGGATCTGGGCGTCGCTCCAAGCGACCTCGAGCCTCTGGGCTTTTCCAGGGTGTTGACCCCAGGGCTTGGGGAACGCTTCTGCACAACCTCCGTCACTGGGCTAGGAGGGTCCTTCCTCCCTTGCGGCCAGCCCTTTCTGAAGGTGAATTTTTAGGAACTATTAAATAAGGCACTCTTTTTTTTTTTTTAATTTTTTTTTTATTTGTTTATTTGACAGAGAGAGACACAGCGAGAGAGGGGACACAAGCAGAGGGAGTGGGAGAGGGAGAAGCAGGCCTCCCGCTGAGCAGGGAGCCCGATGCGGGGCTCGATCCCAGGACCCTGGGATCATGACCTGAGCTGAAGGCAGACACTTAACAACTGAGCCACCCAGGTGCACCTAAATCAGGTACTCTTAAATAACCTATTTAAGAGCGGAAAAACTGCAAAGGTTATCAGAACTCAGTCTTGAACTAAACCTGATAATCTTCCGAATTAACACTTGAGAACTGACTCATCAATATTAAAAAAAAAGATCTGTCCTCTTTTACTCATTTGTTCCTTCATCATTATGAGGCATTTTTGTATGTGTTCCCCTAAGAATTATGATTTCACGATATTTAGGTAACCTGAGTTAATCATGTATGTTTTCACTCCTTTCTGGTCTTCCCAAACTGGTTACTTCTTGGCAATCATTAGTCTGCAGTTGCCTAGGAATGGTACTTGATGTGGGAAACAAAGAAGGAAATGTAGAGAAAATCAAACGTCCTTATAACCTGCAGCCCATTGACAAATATTTGAGGCTGGAGGAGTGTAACATTCTTCCAGGAAACTCCCAACTTTCTTAATGTTAATGCCTTGCTAGAGGGAAGAATAACCTTGGTTTGACAATAGCAAGGCCTCAGGTATCCCGAGAGTCTTCTTTAGCATATGAACATCCTTTTGGAACTTCCCTTGTCTTTACTTCCTCCAACCTCAAAGTGTATAATCAGTTGCTCCTCCCAATCCGCCGGGGCAGTAGCTCTTTGTCCCCAGGGGTCCTTTAATTTAAAAAAAAAAAAAAAAATCACCTTTTTGCACCAAAAACATTTCAAGAATTCTTTCTTGGCCGTAAGCTCCGGATCCCAACAACACTACTCCAAAAACATGCCATTTGGCGCTGGAACATGGGGCTTTGAGTCTTTTTATCTGGACTCTGAGCCGCGGTGCCAACTTGGTGAGTGTTTTCCTCTACTTACTACTTAGTTTTCCTCTACCTTTACTCTCATTTCAGGGGCTTTTCAAGGAGTACAGTCTTATTAGAACGCTTTCATGTGGATTGCTCAGGCTGCAATCATCTAGCCCGTGGCTACTCTATGGGGAGGAGAAAGCCTGCCTTCTGGCTGATAGTAACCTGGCCTGAATGGTAATAAGACCCAGAAACTTGATGCCCTCTCTATTCCTGTCCTTATACAAAGTTGTCTGTCCTGGGCATGCGATGGCCACCTAAGTCACCAGGATGGCTGTCAATCTTAAGACTCCCGTGTGTTCCTCCTTATTGGTCTAATGTGATACCCTCCACATCTGTAGTCTAGGCACAAGACCCTCACTGGTAGCTGGCCAAAACCGGTACCCGATTGAATTAAAACCCAACTGGGGAACATTTCCTAGCGAAGTTGGCTATAAAGACTTCATGTGTTGGGATGTCGCTTAGAGCATGATGATTTCTATCTTTACTGTTCTCTGTCAATGTCCTCTGCTAACTACTTAAGTTACAAAATTGGGTACTTTCCTCTTGTAAAACTTTTCTAGTGTCTTCCATGGGTTAAAAATGATGAGTTCTTTGTGGCCCAAACTCGGTCCATATGCCAGCACCCACTATAGTCTCGAATGTGATGGGAAAGCGGGGGCGGGGGAGGAGGGCAGGCAGGACCTTTACAGCTGGCGGTGATCTTAGTGATTTTGTCTGAGGGACGCTTCCAGTCGCTTTGACACCAGGAGCCTCTGACCTATCCTGCGCATGGGGCACCACTCAGCAGTCGGGGGGAATTTTCTTGGTAATGGACCTTCTTTTTTCAGTCCCCAAGGACTCTCCCTGGGGATGCCTTTTAACCCACTGGAAACAATTCGGATTGTAAGATTTAAGGAAGCGAAGCTTGAAAATCTGTGTCAGCTCATCTGTTCAAGCTGACAGGCTTTAGGACCGGGAGACCTTTTTCTCTGCACTCTTGGCTTTTATCTGCCTTTCCCTCCCCACCTATTTCTTCACCACCTTGGATGCAGCCTGCCTAACTGGTTCCTACACCATCTGGGTGCCTCCAGCACCATTGACTCATCGTACCCTCGCCGTTGAGGAGCGAAGAGCACCCCCTTGAACTTAACACCACCCACTTCAGATTTCCCCACCTGGGTCCCCAGTAAAAACTAACAGTGCGGAGCAAATTGGTTGACTTTTAAGTGGACCCAGGTGGAACATAATTTGGTATTTAAAGTAATTGAAACTTTTTATTCTACCAAGATTTACTAAAGATCAAATAAGCTCATGTTATCTCTGTTGCAATTTGTTAGCAAAAAGATTATTTAAAATGATGGTTAATTTTGTTTGTCTGTTTTCATGGGTAATTGTTAAGATAGCTTTCAAAGTCTTTGGCAACCTGAAACTTTAAAGTTTTGCTCAGATAATAAATAGGATTGAATTCATTGGACATCTAGGCCTTTTTCAAATGAGATAAAATACTAAAGCACTGATTGCTGAGTGTAGGTTTGTGCTTTTGACTTCTTATTGCAAAGAAACTAAGGATATTTGAGTCTGTTTGAAAACATGCTTTGTGCTTAATAGATTCATAAATTTGCCAGCTAAAGAATTCTGGTGTGACAGTTCACAATTGGTTACTACTTAGTTTTCACTGAGACCAAGGTCTCTAAGAGTTAAAATTCTGATAAATGTAATTAAGACTGATGAGAATAAGGGAAGCAACTGAATGAAAGAGTTGTAGGTTTATGAGGGAAAATCTTTGGAAGGGAATTTTATATGTGGTCAGGACTAAAGTTGAATGGATTTTAAAAGTACAGTGGTATAAGACTGAAATTCTGCTTTTCTCTCTTAAAAAGACAAAGTTTTCTTGAATTGTTGCTCTATGCTTGATAAGAAAATGTAAACAAAGTTTTTTCTCTTTTGTCTGCCTAGAAAACCAGTTTCTAGGTTTTGTCTTTGATCACTTGGTTAAAACTTCTCAATATTAAATGAGCTAAGTTTTGCTAATAACTATATAACCCTACACATTTGCCTTTGGAATCTCTTATTGTAACCTTGGTTAAATGAGTAAGTTTTGTAATGATCTGTAATCTTATTCAGGCATGTGTTATAACTGAGGTTTTTAAACAAACTTCCCAAGATTTAAATTGTAAATGAAGTCTAATAAGCCTTAGGTTGTATTGCTTGGATAAATACTATAACTATCCTAGAGATGATAAGCAATTCCTAATGTTTTAATATGTTCTAGTATCAGGCCATCATTTAATATTCTGATCTTTGAAGTCTTAAGTGTCACAGAAATAACCAGATTTCCCTGCCAGCTGTATTGTAACCTCTCATCAGATCTTTAACCATGTCCATCTTTGAGTCTTTCTGTTATTTATAATTATTGTTCATATTCTCTTGCAAAACGTGTTTCATCTTCAAGGTGATTCAGAAAAAGGACTTTTGACAAATACAGGTTTTTAATATCTTTAAAATCCCAAAACTAAAATTGGTAAGAATTTCCAGAACTAACTAAACTGAGGAAGATTATAGTTTTTGTGACTTTTGTTTAAAACATTGCTGGTTCTCTAATATTTGCTCTTCCTGACTAAGGAAACTTCCTCTTAAGATATCTGTGGTATAAAAAATAAGATAAAATATTCCTCTGTGAACAAATTGAAGACTAACTTTTCTCTCTACCTGAACCCTCTGAAATTCAAAAGGCCTCCATAAGTATTCTTTATCTCATGGCAATTACAGTCATTTGCATAAGGTCAATAAGAATGTGTTCTGCTTGTAACAGGACACCATTGGAAACATTAGTTATTTTACCAAGGCTTTGATGGGAGTGTCATATTTGAGAGACATGCACAGACTCAGATATGACCAGACAGCTTTAAGGAACTAAGGTTGACTTTATGAAGCATGAAGTCAACACTTGAAAATGTTGGCCTGATAACTTTTTGTTTGTTTGTTAAAGATTTTATTTATTTATTTGAGACAGAGTGGGTGAGGGGCAGAGGGAGAAGCAGACACCCCAGCTGAGCAGGGACCCCAGTGTGAGGCTCCATCCAGGGACTCCAGGATCATGACCTGAACTGAAGGCAGGCTCTTAACTGACTGAGCCACCCAGGTGCCTCATTGGCCTGACACCTTGCTTACAGAGTTCCCAGAGGTAAGTAAAGAACATCACTTCCTGGCAGGTGCAGGAACCTCAGGATATATTGGGGACCTCCAGAAGAGGAATTTGCCCAAATCTGTAGGTATTCCAGGCCTGTCTGATGGCAAGCACTTGGCTTGGCTTCTGGCCTAGAGAGGCTACTAAAAGTTCAACCTAGAGATTCCTTATTATAAAAAGTCCCAGCAAAGCAAATTCTAAAAGATCTATATGATCAGTCACTACTTTTGCTGAACTTACATAAGTCATGAAGCCAGGTTTGTTAGAATTAGATGTGTTTTATAATCAAATTAGTCCTGATATGGCTATCTCTGGTTAAAAATGAGGGTTATTATAGAGAGAAAATGTTTCAATAACACATCTTTGTAAGGTACTAGATTTGAAACATTGAGACTCAAGAAAACTGGATTACTCAGAAGGGGGAGTGCCCCAGAACAATCAATAGGGTTAAGTCCCTTTGAGTTACTATATGGAAAACCTTTTCTCACTATAGACCTATCAATAGATGGAGACTATAAGGCTCTGTAAAATTATTCACGTGGAACCAGGTTAATTCATAAACCTCTAAATGAATACACAAATCATATCCTCTCTAAACAAGATCTGACAGTCACTAGCAACTCACCCCATATGAACCCCAGAAACATGGTTTATTTAGATGATCACAAGTCTAATATAGCAGGGGATTTAACTCCAAAATGGTAGGGGCCCTACTGGATGGGTCATATTATGTGCTCCCACCACCATACAGTTAGAGGGACACTCTTCATGGGCTCATATATCTAGAATAAAACCTGTATCTCCTTCACCAGAAACCAATGGGCAAACGTGCCTTCTTATTCCTGTGAACCTGTGGAAGACCGCAAATTTCTTTTCAAATGACATTAAAGGACTGGAGGGCAGGAAGAAAATTTTAGTTAACTATCATAGGTCTTTTTATTCAGAGTTCTCTTTCTTATTATAACACTAACCTTTTGTTGTCTTTTCTGGTGTCTCCCTCCCTGGTGCCAGGATTCCTTCACCGCCATAACTTCCAGCTGACACAAAATCCTTTCTACTCAAGGAGGTTCATATATGTTGTCTATCTTGGATTGGCCGCCTCTGCCTTTGGTAACTCCTATATATAAATTCCCCAACTGACCAGTGTTGACCCAGAGGAAGGGACATTTCTACGCCCTATTCTGCAGGAAGAATTTACAGAAGGTAAGACCTTCCACCCTCAGCAACCTTAAAAATTTAAGGATCAAAATGGCTCGGAGCAGTGCGGGGGATGATTTGGGAAACAGGTAGAAGGAAATGTAGATAAAATTAAATGTCCTTCTAACCCACAGCCCATTGACAGATACTTGAGGCTGGCAGAGTATAACATTCCTCTAGGAAGCTCCCAACTGTCTTAATGTTAATGCCTTGCTAAAGGGAAAAAGAACCTTGGTTTGACACAGGTATCCTGTGAGTCTTCTTCAGCATATGAACATCCTTTTGGAACTTCCCTTACCTTTACTTCCCCCAAACCCAAAGTATATAATCAGTTGCTCCTCACAATCCCAGGGCAGCGGGTCTTTCTGCCCAGGGGGCCTGTCCTGATGCTTTAGTAAAACCACCTTTCTGCACCAGAGACGTCTCAAGAATTCTTTCTTGGCTCTCAGCTTCGGACCCCAACAACACTACTCCAAATCACATCAGTACTTACTATTTAAGTTTGCTAAATTACCTGAAATTAAGCAACTGATTGCTTATTTGGGAATTCCCATTTGGTATTTATTCCTATTTCTCTTTACTACTGAGCAGTTCCTTACAACATAGGACCTATCCAGGCCTGGGACTCCACTAACCACTTCTTCCAGCCGTGATCAGCAGTGGCAAGAGTGTTAGGGTCCTCAGTAGCTCAAGGCTCATTGATATAACAAATACTTATTGGATGCCTATTATGTTGTGGTATCCTAAGCAATGGAGATAACAGAGGTCAAAAGAGCAACAAAGTCCCCATCCTCCTAGAATTTACATTCTTGTGGAAAGGAAGAGGAATAAATAAAATAATTTTAGATAATTATAATCAAGTGAAAAGTGTGTGGTGAGATACCTTAGTGGGTGAGAGATGTCAAGAAATGTCTCTTTAAGGGCGCCTGGGTGGCTCAGTTGGTTAAGCGACTGCCTTCGGCTCAGGTCATGATCCTGGAGTCCTGGGATCGAGTCCCCCATCGGGCTCCCTGCTCAGCGGGGAGTCTGCTTCTCCCTCTGACCCTCCCCCGTCTCATGCTCTCTCTATCTCATTCTCTCTCTCAAATGAATAAATAAAATCTTTAAAAAAAAAAAAAAAGAAATGTCTCGTTAAGAAGATGACATTTGGGGAAAAAATGACATTTGAGCTTAGATCAAATGATAAGGAGATGTATTAATTTCCTCCTGCTGCTGTAACAAATTACCACAAATAGTGGCTTAAAATACACACACACACACATTTATTATTTTACAACTTTTGAGCTCAGAAGTCCAAAATGGGTCTTCCTGGGCCAAATGCTAGGTGTGGTATGGCTGCATTCCTTATAGAGGCTCTAAGAATCCATTTCCTTGCCTTTTCTTTTTCTTTTTCTTTTTTTTTTTTTTAAAGATTTTATTTATTTATTTGTGTGAGAGAGAATGAGAGAGAGCACATGAGAGGGGGGAGGGTCAGAGGGAGAAGCAGACTCCCCGCCGAGCAGGGAGCCCGATGTGGGACTCGATCCAGGGACTCCGGGATCATGACCTGAGCCGAAGGCAGTCGCTTAACCAACTGAGCCACCCAGGCGCCCTCCTTGCCTTTTCAGGTTGCCCATATTCTTTGATTTGTGTCCCCATTCCTCTGTCTTCAAAGCCAGCAACATCAGGCTGTCCTTGTCCTGGATCTGACTGTATTCTGCCTTCCTCTTCCACTTACAAAGATCCTTGTTATTTTGGGCCTGTCTGGATAATCCAGGTGATCATCCTAGAGTCACCTGTTTAGCGACCTGAATTTCATCTGCAACCTTATTTCCCCTCGCCATGAAACCTAACCTATTCATAGGTTGTGGCCATTAAGACGTGGACATATTAGGGGGGGGGGAGCAGTATTCTGCTTACCACAGGAGGCAAACCTTAGGGAAATCTGGGGGAAAATCTTCCAAAGAGAGAATATCAAGAGCACAGGTCCCCACATATTAAGCAAGCCCTATCTTCTCAGAGTGTTTCCAGTTTCTCACTTCTATATTTCTGATGCGAATACAGTGGAGATGAAGCCAGCCAATTAGGTGATCTTAGAGTTTGGCTGTTTAACTGTTTGGAGCTCACTGATTGGTAAGTGGATATCCCCAGGGTCTGAAGATCTATTTCACAGGATCTCCAGGTATGGAATATCTACCTATTGAAACAGGGTGTTCATAGCATCTCCAGCCACAGAATATTTACCGGATTACCTATTACAAATGCCTGATATATTATTACCTTTAGAGATTCCTTAAAAGTCTCAGACGTCAGCCCTGCCTGCCTTCCCCAACATCAGGTGTGCAGTGTCTGGGCTGGCTACAGCTGTTATGCAGTATTGGTATACAGTTAAAGAATCGTCCCTTTCCATCATTTATTTATTTATTTTTTTAAAGATTTTTCTTTATTTATTTGTCAGAAAGAGAGAGCAAGTGAGCACAAGCCAGGGGAGCGACAGGCTCCCTGCTGAGCAAGGAGCCCGATGTGGGACTCGATTCCAGGACCCTGGGATCATGACCTGAGCTGAAGGCAGACGCTTAACTGACTGAGCCACCCAGGCATCCCTCCATCATTTATTTTTTTAAAAGTATTAATCTTCATTTCAAAAATAACTTTCCATTCACTTAAAGTCAGGAGCGTTCCTTCTTTGGCATTCTCCCCTGCTACGTTCACAGGATAACTGGAGTCCTGACAAGCAGTCTGACAGACTACCAGCGCTAATGAGATGCTTCCTCCTTCACCCACACACCTCTTGGGACATAGTCGTGGTAGAGGGCGGTGGTCCTCAGGAATCATTAAACGTCCCTCAGAACACAGATCCTTTCTTGTCACCATTTACCATGTTTCCTCACTGCTCAGCAAAGAAAAACCGCTTACTTTGCTCCCCCTCCCTGCGTTTTCTCCCTGAGTGATAGAAAATGATCAATAAAGTTTGTCTATGGATTTTATTATGACAAAGATGTTGGGTGGGACAGGAAGTAAGGGATTTTACTGTTTCATGGCAGGAATCCATCTTCAGTTTGCAGGGTGGAATGGATGCCTGAGGAAATGTGAAAACCCTGTGTATACGGCTCTGAACACTTCTGTGTGTGGAACAGTAACCGTCTCAAGAGAGGACAGTGTTGCTGGATTGGAGCAAGGGCCTCTTTCTTGGCCTTTGGAAACAGTCCCTCCAGGGCTCATTCTGAGGGTGTCAGATGAGTGTCTTGAGAGCTCCCTGCCAGTTGTTGGATGGCTGCAACTCTGGCCTGAGCCCTGGGTGTTCACCTGACGTTCCTCCCCCAGTGTACGGTGTTGGCAACCAGCACAAATGCGTTTCTTCTGTACATTCCATTATGTGCACTCACACCTGTATTTCACCAGAATGGGAGGAAATGAGAGTCAGAGGAAGCACTGACGTGAGCCATATTGGAACCTGAGGCAAAAGAAAAAAAACAATACTGATCTTGACTTTTAAATTTTTTTTTAAAAGATTTTATTTATTTATTTGACAGAGACACAGCGAGAGAAGGAACACAAGCAGGCGGAGTGGGAGAGGGCGAAGCAGGCTCCCTGCTGAGCAGGGAGCCTGATGTGGGGCTCGATCCCAGGACCCTGGGATCATGATCTGAGCCGAAGGCAGATGCTTAACGACTGAGCCACCCAGGTGCCCCAACTTTTAAAATTTTTATGTCTCTCTCTCTCTCTCTCTCTCTTAATGTAAGCACTAAACCCAACCTTGGGCTAAACACATGACCCTGAGATCTGGAGTCTCATACTCTAACAACTGAGCCAGCCAGATGCCCCCAAATTTTGATACCTTGTTCCTCATGGATTTTTGCATTAATTTAGATTGTGAAGTGTTAACACTGAAATGTTTTCTTGATTATGGAGCTTTTTGGTGCTCCCTTGAATTTTGCTCCCAAAGTAAATAAATGCCTCACCCGAGTCCTGACCATGGGAAGTAGAGTACCCAAATGATGGTTTCAATGACAAAGTGGTATGTAGGAACAAGAATGAGAAATGACTTTTTCTAGACTTTTCTAGACTTTTTCTAGACTTTTCCCCAAAGTCTAGACAGCTGTAGAGAGATCACATTTCTCCCAGGAGTCATTCCTGCCATGTCCTGGAGATGCTCAGCAGACTACCCCTGCCACTGCCTCTCCTCCAGTTCCCTCCTGGACCATCTAATCTTGACATCCTCTATCCTTTCCTTGTATTTAAATAGAAGTCTGGGGCACCTGGGTGGCTCAGTCGTTAAGCGTCTGCCTTTGGCTCAGGTCATGATCCCAGGGTCCTGGGATCGAGCCCCGCATCGGGCTCCCTGCTCCGCGGGAAGCCTGCTTCTCCCTCTCCCTCTCCCACTCCGCCTGCTTGTGTTCCCTCTCTCGCTGTGTCTCTCTCTGTCAAAATAAATAAATAAAATCTTTGAAAAAAAAAATAGAAGTCTAAGTGGATGAACCCTTTATGACCATCTTGTTGAGGACCCTTTTCCAAATGTGGTATCTGAGACTCAGAGGAAGTGTAATGCTCTTTCCAAGGGCACACAAGACAATCCCAACACAACCAGAATGGACTTGCCACATGTTCCTTCTGTCATTCATCCCAAAATTATTCAGCACCTACTAGATTAGTTGCTAGGGATGTAATGGTGAACAAAATCAGTCATGGCCACCACCTTCCTGGGATTTACAGTTTATTAGAAAATGCAAACATCAGTCAAATAATCCCCAATAGATATACCTTATGAACAATTTTCTGAAGTAAAGAACAGTTTCGTAAGCCTGTATATACCACAGGAAATGTGATCGGTATTGGGAGTTAGAAACTGAAGTCTGGAGCATAGAACTAGCTTGTTCCCAGGGACTTATCTTCCCCAGGATTATGTTCACTGCAAATTTTACTGAGATTCTTCTCAAGCTACTGGTCTTCTGTGGGACATTGAGTGCCAGGTAAAGGAAAAGGGATGTGAGTGTAACAAAATTCATTCTTTAAAGTTCGTATCAGTCAGAGTCACTTAAGTACCAATTTGAAGCCTTCTTACTCTTTGCAAATGATTTTTTATTTTTATTTTATTTTTATTTTATTTTTAAAAGATTTTATTTATTTATTTGACACAGAGAGAGATAGCGAGAGCAGGAACACAAGCAGGGGGAGTGGGAGAGCGAGAAGCAGGCTTCCTGCCGAGCAGGGAGCCCGATGTGGAACTCGATCCCAGGACCCTGGGATCATGACCTGAGCCGAAGGCAGACGCTTAACGACTGAGCCACCCAGGCATCCTGATTTTTTAAAAAAGATTTTTATTTATTTATTTATTTATTTGACAGAGAGAGAGAGAGAGACAGCGAGAGAGGGAACACAAGCAGGCGGAGTGGGAGAGGGAGAGGGAGAAGCAGGCTTCCCGCTGAGCAGGGAGCCTGATGCAGGGCTCGATCCCAGGACCCTGGGATCATGACCTGAGCCAAAGGCAGACGCCCAACAACTGAGCCACCCAGACACCCCTCCAAATGATTTTGATAAAGATTCTTAAATTGTGTTTCTAAAAACAGTAACTTATAAGCAAAATAAACAAGATGAAACTGAACATGCTCATTGAAGACTAGTTATTTTAATTAAGAACATTCTTTTTTAAGAGTATAGGGGGAATGTGTAAATGTATTGGGTGATTTGGCTAAGTTTCTTTTTTTAAAAAAGATTTTTAAATTTATCAGTTGTTTATTTGAGAGAGAGAAAGAGAGCACGAGGAGGGAGAGGGGCAGAGGGAGAGGCAGACTCCGCTCAGTGGGGAGCCCAACACAGGGCTCCATCTGAGGACCCTGGGATCATGACCTGAGCCAAAGGCAGATGCTTAACCTACTGAGCCAACCAGGTGTCCCAATTTGGCCAAGTTTCTAACACACAAAAAAACTGCTAGAACTTGAAGGATTAACTTCGGTTACCCAGAAACCTTGCTTTGGGAACCCTGATTCTTGGACGATGACAATGAAGGACAATCAAGATAAGCCTTATAGCAGTGGCTCCCAGAGCACCCAAGAGGAGAGTCATATGACTTTTGCCTTTGAGCCAAAAGTAATTTTAATCATTGTGGAACATAATCTGAGCCGTTCTTTGATGTCCTGTATGGAACTTGTTCACTTCTTGGAGTGACCAACCTGCTCCATCACACTGCATTTTGGGCCATCCTATTCAGCTCATTTTCTTTGAATAACTTTGAAAGTATCTCCTGTTCTTCAGAAGAGACATTTGTAGGTGGCTGGTGGGACAGAAGGTTTATTTCTCTGGGGTTTGAAGACTAGCATTTTGAGTTATGAGAGAGGGAGTGGGCAATTTTCTGGGCCTACAGGAGATGAAGGGCCATTAAGACTTACCACAGGAATACCTGGCTTCCTATTTTCTGCCTACTCCAAATCATCCCACCCCAGGTCTGCTCCAGACTGCCTTCACTGGGGAGCCTTAAAATGCTCTGGACCTTAGTGGCCTACACATCTGAGCCACTCCAGCCTTCAACCCCTTATCCCTCTGATCAGCTTTCACCTCTCAGTGCCTTCTCTTTTTCATTACTTCTTTGGTGAGAATGATTTCTGGAAGGTAAGATTCCTGTCTTATTCTCCTGAATCCCCCCATCCTTACACATGGTTAGGCACCATGGGCCCCAAATCCATGCCAGATGATTGGCACTGGGAAAGTCTCCTCTGTCAAGACTAGAGGGCCCTCTGGGGAGTATTGGGAGCCGATTTGCAGGCTCCAACGGAAGACATGTTTTGTCTCTAGGTTGATTCATCGGCAAATGCTTCGGAAGCATTTGTCCAAGCAAGGCATGGTACTATCTGCACTCAACTTGTTCTCAGAGAAGCAAGGGCCCAGACACAAGGGTGAGTGTGTTTCAGAGAAGCAGGAATAAGGCCTACTGACCCCTGGTCTGAAGGGCATAGTGCTCCTTCCTCTTTAACACTTTTCTGAGAATCTCTCACTCCTCCTGTCTGGGGGATGGAGCAGTAATTCTCTTGATTATGCCTCCTTCCACAATAACACAACCTTGCACCCCTTGGCAACACTTCCTGAAGGCATAGAGTGAACTGATGTTATAGGAAAGTAGAGTAGGGTCAACATGGCACAAAGCTTATAGCAACTTTAGAGGATTTCAGAATTGGAAGGAACCTTAAGAAACATTCAATCCAATTCAAGCTATATTTTACACATGTGGAAGCTGAGGCCCCGAGTGGACAGATTCACTCAAGGTCACATACTCAGTTGGAGGCAGGAACAAGAACACAGTGTGCTGATTCCTGGGGCTGTCCTCTTTCCATTTGCTCAGGCTGCCTTAATTGAGTCAGAGTGAGTTACACCTCAGGTTTGACAATACGAGGCACTCCAAAGTCATTTCACAGATGTTTGAGTTCCAATTTAAGCAAAATGGACTAATTTGGCTAAGCAGATTTATAAACACAGAATAAATTGAGTGGAGAAATTTTCTGCTCTTTTAATGTCTCTTTTACTTTAATCTACTTAATTATTTAGGAAAATTTAGGATTTACTCTGAAATAAGTGAGTAAATACATAATTTTCTGCTGCAAAACTAAAAGTTTCCCATGCATATCCCGCACATATCTTTGGGTAATTTATGTTCTGACATTTTGTCTTTCATTATAATCAGTCTGGTTCTGAAAGACCTGACTATTTTCTTTTGAACACATCTATTTCCCTAGAGAACCAGATGCGTTAGCAAATATGACAGAAGATAGAGAATACTGTTTGCTAATGTATTTTAGTAAAAAGCCTATGGTGAAATTGCATAAATGTTGATTTTTAAATTGAGACAAGTTGGGAATATCATTCCTGAATTTAAGTTTAACAATTCATAGAATATAAGTATCTCATTTTTGGTCTAAAGTTTTAGTTTGTGGTCTAAAGTTTTAGTTTAGTTTGTTGTATTTACGTGTTGATATCTTTAGAACACAATCCTACAATTAGGCTTATAGTCAAGCTTCCAAAATTTCCTTGTGGTACAGCTATATAGATACTATAATGAATATCTTCATACTGGTTCCCTGTGTTTGGGATAATTTTCTTTGTGTCGATTTCCAAATGTATAATTATTAAACTTATTAGTGAGGGTTCTCCAGGGAAACAGTACCAGTAGGATTTAGATTTAGAGACAGTGATAAAAATATAGAGACATGTAATTATAAGAGGAGATGTATTATAGGAATTGAGTTACGTGATTATTGAGGCTGAGAAGACCCATGATCTACTCTCTGCAAACTGGAGTACCAGGAAAGCTGGTCGTATAATTTAGTTTGGGTCTGAAGGCCTGAGGAACTGGGGAGCTGATGGCCTAAGTCTGAGTCCAAAGTCCAAGAACAAGGAATGCCAATGTCTGAGAGCATGAGAAGATAGGGCAGCAACAGCAGTTGGAGTCACCAGCTGGTTAAGCTTATCGTTATCCACTGTCATTCTCCAAGAATCATCTATTCTCTGCACCATCCAAATAGGAAAATTGAATAGGGATGTGTGACAATCACCAGTCTTGCACCTTTCAAGTCCTTGATGGTGGCACTCACTAGTCTCTATTCTCTTCAAGGATGCAGTATTGCATTCGATATACTATTTTTCTCGGTAGAGGCTGTTCTGATGACTTTCACTTGGCCTTTCCCATTATAGTAGCCCTTACTCCACAATTCAGGAAACCAAGGTGGGGATTCTTCCAGTTCTAAGTATGTCTACTCCAATTATAAATTCTGGAGATGGGGAAATAACCACAGAATGGGTTCAGAGACCCACTGGACCACTGTGAAATGGACCTGAGCTAAAACTCCATTGATCACCTGACTTCCATAAGCCTATACTCTGACTGCAGGGCCACAGTGATGTTCCAGGACCCCTGGAATTAGTGTCAGTTTGGAGCCAGTATCCAGTAGTCTCTAAAAGATCAGATTATTTCGTTATCTTCAATGTACAGTTATGCTGGTAAAAGGCTGTAGGTCTCTTTGAGGAAGGCTGGGAAAAAGATTAGCAGTATGAATTTTTGGTAGTGTACCATAGTCCTTCCTCAAGGACCTTCATTCAAAGGGTTCTTGGTCTCTAAACTATCTCAATTCCAAGAATTGATTGAGGGTCCATGACTCTCTGTTTTCATTATTCAAAGTTAGGTTTTTCTTACCGTGATCTTAAACTTTTCTGCTTATCCAGGTCAAGTAAGAATTTAGTAGGCTTCCTGTTTGTCTCACTGCTAGGACTCCCATGATAAACTAGGTAATGCCGTGGGTCTGCATAAGTCACTATTTTGATTGCTGCTTTGACTCATCCATTACAGTAACCATATGCACCTGCTTTTGATGGTGAATGCTGTCACAAGGCTCCTGCCACCCTGGGATCCAATTACTCCCACTGCATTTAGGTTTCTCAATTGAGTGGCTTGCAGTTCTCACTGTAAGGTCTGGCCTACAGAGAAGAGTGACCACAGAGCACTTCAAGGATGCTAGGGCTCCCCTGTGAATTAATTTCTCAGTGTTGGTGAAAGTTATGTCATCTGGGCCCTCCCACTCTGGGGGAGTAGGTTTTTAAATGACCGATTTACTCTAGCATTCCATCTCCTTAAGCCTCTGGAATCCCTTACTCTGCATTAAAGCAAGGGAGGTCAAACATTTCCAGTTCAGTCATGATGGGCCATCTTTTGGTCCATGTTTCAGCCAACTAAACAAACAAACAATTAGACCCTTTTTTTTTTTTTTTTAACTACCTGAACTACAAGATTAAGGGCAGAATTTCTGCTCCGTGAGTCCGTATCGATAAATTTATCCTGATCCAACTTTATGTTCCTTCCACTCTTATCTCATACTCTTAATATCCATTCCAACACATATTCCCCAGATTTCTGCTTGTATAAATTAGAAAACTCAAATAGTTCTTTTGGAGTGCAGTACACCTCCTCATGGGTCATACTCTGTACCTCACGTTTAGGGGCCTGCTGGGACTTGAGTCTAGTTAGAGGTCTGGAAGCAAAGAGTGGAGGTGGCGTTGGGTTCTGAGGAGAATCAGTGTTGTGTTACATGTCAACTGCCTCAGTGCGGGGGGGGGGGGCATTATTATTTCCTCGGCTTACGTATCTTTTCATCTGGCTTTTCATCTGTATCCTTTATCATCTCTTCATAAACTGGTAGGTATGTTTCCCTGAGTTCTGTGAGCCACACTAGTAAACTAATTGAACCTGAGGAGAGGATCATGGGGAAACTCTGATTTGTAGCCAAGTCAGATAGAAATTGTGGGTAACCTGAGGATCTACTACTTGGGATGGGCATCTGAAGTGGTGGTGGGGCGGGGAGCACTCTTGTGGAACTGAGCCCTTAACCTGTGGGATCTGACACTATCTTCAGGTATATAGTGTCAGAACTAAATCATAAGCCACCTAGCTGGTGTTGCAGACAATAATTTGGTGGGGAAAACTGGCACATGTCTGATGTCAGAAGTGTTGGGAGTGCGGTAGTAGTGTGAGTAAAGGAGATGCACAAGAAAAACTGGATTTTTCCCTAATACGCTACTGGATTACTGAGAGTTCCCACGTGGGTACCCTGCTCCCTGGATTCTGGATTTGTTGGCTTCCCAAGAACAAGTGCCACATTTCTCTCTGATCATACCCTAATATACAGCAGACTAGCAACCATTTCATTTTCTTCCTACTTTCTGAATAGGCCCTTTGATAGAAGGCTTTTGGTTCTATCCTTCCAAAACTATAATCTCTATACAGTTTGGAATGCTCCAGTTAATTAGAGCTGTTCAAATCCTGCCAAGATAGAGAAAGGGCCAGGCTTAGAAAAATATTGTCTTGCTCACACATGGGTTGATCCAAAAGCAGTGTTTTAACCTAAGCTCTGAAATATATTTCACTATTATCTTAGGGGAAATGAACTTAGAAAAAAATGTATTTTTGCCTTCTTGATATTTTACTCAATTTCAGAACTTCATAATAAGCCCTCAGCTATGAGCCTAGTGATTGCCTAGAACTTGCACATAAATTTAAAATCTGGGGCACCTGGGTGGCTCAGTCGTTAAGCGTCTGCCTTTGGCTCAGGTCACGGTCCCAGGGTCCTGGGATCGAGCCCTGATTGGGCTCCCTGCTTGGCGGAAGCCTGCTTCTCCCTCTCCCATTTAAAAAAGTTCTTAAAAATGTTTTTAAAAAGTTTGAAATTATAATAAATTATCAAACAAAGGGCATGAGTAAATATATAAGTCATTAAAAAGGAATTACAACTTAAAGAATGGAAGTGTATAGCCCTATTCTTTTTTTTTTTAAGATTTTATTTATTTATTTGGCAGAGAGAGACACAGCGAGAGAGGGAACACAAGCAGAGGGAGTGGGGGAGGGAGAAGCAGGCCTCCTGCCGAGCAGGGAGCCCGATATGGGGCTCGATCCCAGGACCCTGGGACCACGACCTGAGCCGAAGGCAGACGCTCAACGACTGAGCCACCTAGGTGCCCCCCTATTCTTTATAATAAAAGCAAAATAAAACAACTGAAATTCATGGCAGCTTTGTTCAGAAAAGGCAGCTGGACATGGCCCGGGTGTCTATCAACAGGAGAATCAGTAAACACCTATGGTATATTCATGCCATGGGATACAGCTCAGCAATAAAAGGGAGAAGAAAACCTGCTCATACTTGAAACAGCAGGGAGTAATCTTAAAAACATTTTGCTGTGTGGAAGAATTCTTACCCAAAGAGTACATGTTGTATGATTCCATTGATGTGAAGTTCTGGAATTGGTGCAAGTAAACTATGATTTAAAAAATTGAAAACAGGGGCGCCTGGGTGGCTCAGTCGTTAAGCGTCTGCCTTCGGCTCAGGTCATGATCCCAGGGTCCTGGGATCGAGCCCCGCATCGGGCTCCCTGCTCGGCGGGAAGCCTGCTTCTCTCTCTCCCACTTACCCTGCTTGTGTTCTCTCTCTGGCTGTCTCTCCCTGTCAAATAAATAAATAAAATCTTAAAAAATTGAAAACAGTGGTTGCCTTTGGGACGGGTGCAGGTATTAGAGGCAGGGTTTGATGGAAAGAGTCGTGAAGCAACATTTGGGCATAATGGTGATGTCCTGGGTATCTTGATCGAGGTTTGTGTTTCATAGGTGTATACATTTGTCAAAACTCATCAAATGGTACATTTAAGACCCTGAACAGCCAAAGCAATCTTGATAAAGAAAAACAAAGGTAGAGGTATCACAATCCCAGATTTCAAGATATACTACAAATCTGTAGTAATCAAAACAGTATGGACCGGCACAAAAATAGACACATGGATCAATGGAACAGAGTAGAGAGCCCAGAAATAAACCCATACTTTTATGGTCAGTTAATCTATTACAAAGGAGGCAAGAAGATGCCGTGGGAAAAAGACAATCTCTTTAACAAATGGTGTTGGGAAAACTGGACAGCTACATGCAAAAGAATGAAATGGGACCACTTTCTTTCACCATACCCAAAAATAAACTCAAAATGGATCAAAGACTTAAATGTGAGACCTGAAACCTTAAATACCTAGAAGAACACATAGGTAGTAATTTTTTTGACACTGGCCATGGAAACATTTTTCTAGATATGTCTCTTCTGGCAAGGGAAACAAAAACAAAATTAAACTATTGAGACTACATCAAAATAAAAAGCTTTTGCACAGTGAAAGAAACCATCAACAAAACAAAAAGGCAACCTAAAGGGGGGAAGATATTTACAAATGATATATCTGATAAGGTGGTAATATCCAAAATATAAAAGGAATGTATACAATTCAACATCAAAGACAGAAATAATCCAGTCAAAAATGGACAGAGGACCTAAATAGACATTTTTACAAAGAAAATATCCAAATGGCCAATAGACACATGAATAAATGCTCAACATCACTGATCACCAGGGAAATGCAAATTAAAACCACAATGAGATATCACTTTACACCTGTCAGAATGGCTAAAATGAAAAACACAAGAAATAACAAGTGTTGGTGAGGAGAAAAAGAAACCTTCATGCACTGTTGGTAGGAATGCAAAGTGGTGCAGCCACCGTGGAAAGGTGTATGGAGGTTCCTCAAAAAATTAAATATAGAACTACCATATGATCCCATAATTCCACTACTGGGTATTTACACAAAGGATATGAAAACACTAATTTGAAAAGATATCTGCACCCCTATGATTGCAGCATTATTTACAATGGCCACAATATGGAAGCAACCCAATTCTCCACTGAGAGATGAATGGATAAAGAAGATATGGTATATATACACAATGGAATATGACTCAGCCATAACAGAGAATGAAATCTTGCCATTTGCAACAACGTGAATGGATCTAGAGGATATAATGCCAAGTGAAATAAGTCAGTCTGAGAAAGACAAATATCACATGATTTCACTCAGGTGTGGAATTTAAGAAACAAAACAAATGAACAAACAAGGAAAAAAACCAGACAAGGGGTGCCTGGGTGGCTCAGTTGGATAAGCGACTGCCTTCGGCTCAGGTCATGATCCTGAAGTCCCGGGATCGGGTCCCGCATCAGGCTCTCTGCTCGGCAGGGAGTCTGCTTCTCCCTCTGACGCTCCTCCCTCTCATGCTCTCTGTCTCTCATTCTCTCTTTCAAATAAATAAATAAAATCTTAAAAAAAAAAAAAAAAACCAGACAAACAAAAAAAGCCAGACTCTTAAATGAAAAGAACAAACTGGTGGTTGCTAGAGGGGAGATGGGTGGGGGGATGGGTGAAACAGATCAAAGGGATTAAGAGTACACTTACCCTGAGGGGCACTGAGAATGTATGGAATTGTTGAATCATCTTGTACACCTGAAACTAATATAACACTGTATGCTAATTACATTTGAATAATAATTTGAAAAACCAAACAATATGCTTGCTGTAATGCTGCAATGCAGCTTCAAGACAAGGAGCCTGCCCTCCCTTTGAACAACACAGCTCCTCAAGTCTCTCACATATGGATTCCTACACTGCCACGTGCTTACCAGTTGGGGGAAACATCAAGTTATATTCAAAATGTATATTTAAAAATTACAAATTTATTAAATAACTTTGTAATGGTCATATACTTTAGAAAGTAAAGTTGAGAGTTTTTATATGTTTAGCTATAGTGTCTGAACATGAATCTTTGAAAGAATTCATAAACGGAAAGGTCAATACATAACTTCTGTACAAGAACCAACTAGTCACGGTGAAATTAAAAAGAGCAGGACAAATATTTGCTTTACATGTTAGAGAAATGCATTATTACATATAAAATATAAAAGTTTATTCTGAGATATATAAATATCATAAATGCACCCTTATGGGCAAATGACATAAACAGAATGAAATGCTGATAGTGAACAAATGGAAAAATATTCAGACCATAACAAAATTCAAATAAACAATGAGATGGGGCTCCTGGGTGGCTCAGTCGATAAGCATCTGCCTTTGGCTCCGGTCATGATCCCAGGGTCCTGGGATGGAGCCCCGCATCGGGCTTCCCGAGGAACTTCTGTTCCCTCTCCCACTCCCCGCTGCTTCTGTTCCCTCTCTCACTGTGTCTCTGTCAAATAAATAAATAAAATCTTAAAAAACAAAAACAAAAACAAAAAAAACCCACAATGAGATAATGCACAAGCAGGGGAAGCAGCAGAAGGGGAGGGAGAAGCAGGCCCCCGGCCAAGCAGGGAGCCCAACGGGGGACTCGATTCCAGGACTCAGAGATCATGACTCAGGCCGAAGGCAGGCACTTAACATCTGAGCCACCCAGCTGCCCCATGCTCATACCTTTCTGAGAGGGGACATAAAACAGGAACTTGATACTATGTACTAAGAACCATAAAACTGTCCACACCCTTTGACCCAGTAATTTCATTCATTGTAATTTAGGTGGAGGAGCTAATTCACCAGGAGGGCAATCCCTAGGTATGAGGGTCTTCACCGTAGCATTCTCTATAATAGCAGAACTTCAACCACCTAAATGCCCAACAATAGAGAAAGTAGAAACAGTGAGGTAAGTTGTAGTACATTAATGGGATGGAATATTCTACAGTTAACAGAAAGAAATAACTATGAAGAATATCAGATAGGGTAAAGAGTTGTTCAAAATAGCATTCTGAAAAACAAAATATCCAATTATGTAGGTGCTTTGCTCATAGCTCTTTAAGATATGCCAGTATGTGTAGGACTATGAGAGAGCAGAGATAAATAGATTGTGTTTGTTCCTGCTCCTTCCCATTGAATCATGGAGCTGATAAATGTTCTTTTGGCATTGACACACTCCTTTACCTGCATTGTTCGCTCTTTTTTTTCATTGTTCTGTCTTACCCATTTATTGAATGAGTATGCTTCTCCAAGGACACCCATGTCACCTAGAAAGAAAACCAACAGATAAATTTATTCATTAATTATGGAGCCTTTATTTTGTATTCAGCACTGGGATACAATATGATCAAGATCTATTCCCCTCTGCTCATTGAACTTTTACACAAACACAGATAAGGAGGTATTTGCAATATAGTATAGAAGTTCATAAACTGATAGGACAGAAAAAAAGGGAAGCTAACGGGGAACCAGAATTCTTAGGTGTCAAATACTTTCTCTCTTCAATGGGATTTTTCATTTAAAAGGGGCTTAGGGATTTGCATTTTTAATTACTCCACTTTTCTCTACATCACACATTTCCCTCCTGGCTTCTCCCTGAGAGACATAAAAATGTTCCTCTCTCCTCCAAGGCAAAAATTGAATTTTTACTTCCACACTCCCTCTCATTATTTTTCCTATAACTCTCCTTCCTTTTAGTCCCAATTCCATACCTCTTTCTAATTTCATGCAATCATTCATCCAGCAACAATTATTGACCGTGAACTAGAGATGTACCAGCTCTGGACTAGGTGGCCTCTGGGGCAGAGGCAAGAGCATAGAAGATTCATGACCATTGGCTCCCTAGTGGACAAATGGGGCAGGATTTGACCCCATCTAGGGAGATGTAGCCTGACTAGGTACCTCACAACACTCTGACCAGGCTGCATTGTAGGCCCTTGGGCAAGAAAATACAGGGTAGAGGGCTTTGAAAATCCTTTTTTTTTTTTTAAATCAACTTCTACCCCACTGCTGTCATTTAGACAACTTCCTCTGAAGTTGCCCATATGGAACAGTGGTTGCAGCAGTGACAGCAGCCGTTGGCTCCAGTGAGAGATACAAGGCTCCAGGTCTTCCTTGTAGACTCAGGGAGGCCCAGCCAGGAACCCTGCAGGAAATGTTGGAGGCTTCGGAGGGAGGCATTTTCAATTAGGAAAGTCCCCAGGGCAGGTGATGGAGGGGTTCCCTCTTCCCTGCTTTCCTACAACCTTCTTCTTCCTCCCCTCTCCTCACTCCCTCTCCCGGATACTCAGCCCTGCTCTGTCCTAGTCTCCCAAAGGAATCCGTGTAGTCTTTTTTTTTTTAATTTTTTAAAAGATTTTATTTATTTATTTGAGAGAGAAAGAATGAGAGACAGAGAACATGAGAGGGAGGAGGACCAGAGGGAGAAGCAGACTCCCTGCTGAGCAGGGAGCCTGATGCGGGACTCGATCCTGGGACTCCAGGATCACGACCTGAGCTGAAGGCAGTCGCTTAACCAGCTGAGCCACCCAGGTGCCCCAGGAATCCATATAGTCTTATTCCTATTCAGTTGAAGAGAGAAGTTCTCACTCTTTCAAACTCTTGCTCTGAGATCAGGGATCCTCCGCCAGTGTATGGGGGGATCCAAGATTAAGATGCCTGATATCAACCCTCACTGGTGCCCTCCTGGGATCCAGAACTCTTGAGTGAAGAGAAGAATCATTCACCAGGGAATGTTTTCATGTTATTAAACTTCTCCATCTAGAGGGATGTGCACAGGGTTATCTTGTTTATTTATCCATCCTTAATCCACTTATTCAATGGAGATTTATTTTCACCATAGACAAGGGGAATCCCATATTTCTTTAACAAGTTGTGTTTAGCCCAGCAGCAGAGATAAATAATGTACACGTGGCCACTCACTGTATCTGCAGCTCAGATGCCACAGCACTGTCACTCTTCCCTTGCCCTATGTGTTCAAGTTCATGGTCATGAAACCATATCACCTGGAGTATACAAGGAAGATAATTCTGGGAGGAAAGAGAATTGGACTGTAGCCACTCCCCTGATGGAACCTCCAAAACCAGGATGGACTGGTCTGTCCTAGTCAAGGCCAAAGGACAGGAAAAAGCCAGGACAATGAGATGGTGTGAGAGCACCCAGGGGTGGACTGGGTCATCTGGAAGAAATGTTGTTTCTGGACATGGTGTGCTGCTAGAAACAGGAAAATCCCTAGTTAGCAGCATATGTGCACACCGGGGGAAATGAAGAAGAGTATGTGTGAGTATAACTCAGAGGTGTCATAGGAGCACCTTAAGACTGAATTTCAGAGCAGAAAAGCTCCCCTGAAACTGGGAACAAGACATCACTGGCTCCACGTTGCCTGGACTGTGATTTACAACCAAGGCAGGCCCACTCTGTTTTTGTTTCTGTACCACTTTACATATGGACCCTTTTCCCAAAACGCTCTTCATCTTCTCTCTTAGGTTTTAAGGCTCAGATTTCCACTCCTCCCTCCAAAGGAAATAATCCCTCTCTCTTCTGTTTTTTTTTAGTTTTTTTTTTTTTTTTTAGTCTTTCCCCACATTTGGGAAATTCTTTGTCATTATTTCTTTAAATAAATTCTCTTTCCCCATCTCCCTCCGGGACCCCAATTATTCTGATATTTGTCTTTGATAAATCCCCATAGTTCATGTAGTTCATGTAGGTTTTCTTTGCTTTTTAAAAATCGATGTTCTTTCATTTTTGTCTGTGTTGTTTCAAAATTCCCATCTTCCAAGGCACATGTTTGTCCTTTCATCTGGTGTGCCCTGATGCAGAGGCTCTCTACTGCATTCTTTGTCTCATTCATTGACCTCTACAGCTCCAGAATTTCTGTTTGTTGCTTTTCTATCATTTCAGTCTTTTGGGGAAATAATTCATTTTGTTCATATATTTTATTCCAGATTTCATTGAATTGACTTTGAGTTTTCTTATAACTCATTGAAACTTCATAACTGCTATTTTAAGTTCTTTATCAGTTAGAGCGCAATATTCCGTGCCTTTGAGCTCACTTGCTAGAGACTTGTCATTTTCTTTTTGTGATGCCATTTTTCTTTGATTTTTTTCATATTCCTTATTTGAAGTAGTGGAGACCTCCTTAACTCTGCTCGTTGCCTTCAGCAGATGGTATGTTATATTCTATGGCATTGTTATTTTTTTAAAAAGATTTTTTATTTATTTATTTGAGAGAGCGAGCGAGCAAGAGAGAGCGCGAGAGAGCGCATGAGCAGGGGGAGGAGCAGAGGGAGAGGGAGAGCAGACTCCCTGCTGAGCAGGGAGCCCAATGCAGGACTCCATCCCAGGACCCTGTCATCATGACCTGAGCCAAAGGCAGACTCTTAACGACTGAGCCACCCAGGCGCCCCTATGGCATTGTTATTAACAGAGTTTTTCCTCTGTGCTTGTGAAGCTGAACCTGCTCCACTCTTTTTGCTCTGTCCTGTGGCGGGATTTTTAAGTTTTTAGGTTTTCTCTGGTTCATGAAATTCACCAGGCTGGTTACTGGAAACCTCTCCCGTATTCCAGAAGGTGGTGCTATAGCTCAAGTTTGTGGTTTCTTACTTGCCTGCCAACCACGGGCTATTTTCTGAGGGTGCTGTCTGCAGAGAGCTCTAGCAAACACACCTGGAAGCAGGCACAGGGAGCCTGCAGCAGGGTACCCAGAGGTGTGGCTTTAGCAGTAGTGCCCTGGGGGCACCTAGCGACCGGGTAGGGAGATCTGGTACTCTGGTACTCCCAGAGGCTGGTGAATGGACTTCGGGGGAAGCACAACCCCTTTAAGGTGGTTTGAACTTCTTACCTGCCTCTTTCCTAATATCCTCACTCCCCAAGGTTTAAAATTCCCATTTTAGTACTCCCAGCGCTGATGGAGACAAATGGGTTTCTCCAGTCACGATCTGCCAGGCTGGGGCAGCCAGGTACTACTCACCGCTTTCCTTTTCCCCGTGGGAGAGGTCACCACCCCCAGATAAAGCAGCCTTGTTCACTGTTTCCTTGGGGAGGAGGACAAGCGACAGGAGATTGTCTCTTACTGCCTCCACTGCAACCAAATTCATATTTTTTCTTTTCTTCTTTTTCTCCGATGGTGTGTCTGAGCCTGGACTTCTACAAGTTGTCACGCAAGTGGGAGTGCCTGCCCCCGTCTGCACGCACCCGATTTTTGCCTGAGGGCGGCTAGAAGGGTCCAGTTCTGTGTTCTGTTAT
Organism: Mirounga leonina; assembly: GCF_011800145.1. Classification (NCBI taxonomy): domain Eukaryota; kingdom Metazoa; phylum Chordata; class Mammalia; order Carnivora; family Phocidae; genus Mirounga; species Mirounga leonina. Next base: position 2,933,331 of record NW_023270852.1, on the reverse strand, counting down.
GGAGGTTTGTCTGTCTCTTACCAGGAGCCGTGGTGGGTGAGATTCCTCCCAGGTCCCTTGGAGTAAAGTCCTAGGACCCAAAAGACCAATCAAGGCAATTTTGTTCATGAATGGATGACTGATTCATTGACTAAAAAGGGGGATAAAGAGGAAGAACGGTTTGCCGCCATGTTGCTGACATTAACTCTCTTACTGCTTTTAGTTATCGGATCTCCGTGGTCTCCTCTGATTCTTTAACAGCTTCGTAGTCTTTCCTAGCTTTTTCATGACTTTGACTTTTGAATGCACTGATCATATATTTCTTAAACTGCTCCCAATTGATGTTATCTGATGTTTTCTCATGGTTAGACAGAGGTTATGGATCTTGGGAAGGAATATCCCAGAAGAGAGGTGCCTGTCTCATTGATCCCATCAGGCAGTTCATGAACTCAATCTGCTTCAGATTCTCTCTCCCTCTCCCTCACTCTATCTCTCTCAAATAAATAAATAAGATCTTTAAAAAAACAAAATAAAATGACAGTTAAAAAAAGACATATTTACAATGAGCCATAATATGATGTGGTATGAACCACGCTAGTGGCATGAGCCAAAACTCTCAGAGGGCAAGGACAGCATCCTTCACCTCTCTGCCCTTAATGTCAGGCAAAATATTTGGCATAGAGGACTTCAGCACAGACTTCTCTACCAAATGAATCCATGCTCTGGGAGCTCAGAAGACAAAGCAGAAGCCTTGGATACACTGTAATTTAAATCTCTTAGGATTTAATATAAGCTCATTGGGGACAGTGGTTTACTTTCTATTTTTTTTTCAAAAATTTTATTTATTTATTTGAGAGAGAGAGAGAGCAAGCACGAGTGGGGATGGTGGGGAAGAGGGTGGGGAGAAGCAGGTTCCCTGCTGAGCAGGGAGCCCAGTGGTGAGCTCAATCCCAGGACATGGAAATCATGACCAACCAGAGCTGAAGGCAGAAGCTCAATCGACTGAGCCACCCAGGCGCCCCCACTTTCTCTATATTTTGTTGATATATGTTTGGGATTGTTAGTATGATAGTTATCTTTCATGAAAATTTCTTTACAGTCATTGTTAATCACATTTTTAAATAAAAATCTTTCCTATCATGAAGCACACTGTAACATGAAAAGAGTAAATCTCAGATGCTTATCTTGCGAACAGTAAATTCCTAATTATCTATTTCCATCTGAGTCACAGATAATATGGGACAAATTTCCTTCTTTATTGCTCCCTTTTCCCACCACCTACCTGCACCCTGTCCACCTACCCTAACTCCTAACTTTTTTTCATATGCATTTAGAAAATCAGAGTAATTTTATCCTTAGGCCAAGCAATACACCAGTAGACTGGTGTGAAAATCCTGTAATGTCAGATAAAGTAAATGACTGTGAGGTCATAACTAACACTGTTCCTTCTATTAATGTGTGTAGTTTATGCTAAAGTATTTTATTTCTGAGGCCAATTGAAAGATGAGGTAAGTAATCATGTTGGCTATGGGAACACTTAGCATTATTGTGGGACATTAAAGCTGTTTTATTCTTGTATTTATGGTTCTTCCGATTCTTGTGGTGGAGTCAAACTTGGTCAGATTACTTGCTTTTTCTTAAAGAGTTTTACGACTCCAGATGGAAGCCCTGGCTGCCTGTCCTCAAACCTCATTGGAGTTGGTGGCTCCATGTGTGACAGCTGTCGTGCACCAATATGATCACCCAGGGAGGACAAACGCACTTCAAATACCTACAATGCCCCTCAGGTAAGAAATACTGTTTTAAAGAAAACTTAGAAAGTAATTCTGATACTTCATAACCAATCTGTACTCTGTAGATGCATTTGAAAGTATATCTTATGATAAAACCTAAACTCAAAATAAGAAATACAGGGAATGTAGAAAAGGAAATATAAGTTCCTATTTCCCAATTCTTAGGTCAATAATTGTTGATTTTTGAATCATGGATATCCATATTTTATTGTTTTTCTGAATCTGAAGATTGTTTTTTTTACTTGAACTATGAATGTGGAGGTGTAATGCTCATGATAGTCCCCATGGTGTCAAAAAGCTGTTGTAGTTGCATGATCACCAATATTTCTTTAATGAATGAGAAGCAATTTATTTTGTTTTGCTTTTTACCTTCCATTTAGCACAGCACCCAGTTATTAGTAGTAATTCTTTTTATTATTTTTCCATATGAGATATTGAATCTTCACATAACTGATGAGTAAATCTAGAGTGGAAAGGTGAAGCAACTTTTCTAAAATCACATTAGTGTTGCAGATGGGATTTGAACCTAGATTGTTGTTCTAAGCTTAAGTTCTTATTGTTAATTAAAATCTGTCTAAAGCTTTGGGTCAAGAATTAGATGTTAAGTTTATCAGTAGGAAAATACTTAGTCATGGCTCAATCCAAGTGAGCTGTGACACTCTCTAAAAAACTGTATCCTCGGGTCTTTCATGCCAGGGATGGGGGTTACATACAGATTTGCATTTGAATATTACTATGTCTGTTGTTCTGTATGAAAGAATACTTAAACTAATATAACAAAGCAAGATCTAAAGATACAATGTGGAGTGAACTAAAATATTATGTTGCTTCTTCTCCATTCTTCTACCAATTCAATTTCATGATTCTATAACACATTGATAAAATGTCATAATAAGATAAGGAGTTAGGAGATAAAAGGAAGCACAGAAATTCTGTTAATATAAAATGAATTACAGAATGCTTCCAGAATGAAGCTGATCTTGATCAGTGTGAAGAAGGAAAGGGAGGATCTTATTGTGAAGATTGATAGTCTAGAGTTAGTTCTCCAAACTTGCTGTGCATCAGAATCACCTGAGGAACATAGTAACTATACAGTGCTCAGACCTGACCCCAGAGATTCAGATTCAGTTGGCTTAGGGTGGGGCCTGGGAATGCTGCATGTCTTTATACTTGGCTGATGCTGGTGTAATAAGCCTTCGGACATTTTTTTTTTTTTTTGAACACATAGGTTTAGGACCCAGTCCAAAGTTTTGTTTTTGTTTTTCTTAAATTTCTTTTTTTAAAAAAGATTTTATTTATTTATTTGAGAGAGAGAGAGAATAAGTGGAGAGGAGAGGGAGAAGCAGATTCCCCGCTGAGCAGGGAGCCAGATGCGGGGACTCCATCCCAGGACCCCAGGATCATGACCAGAGCTGAAGGTAGATGCTTAACCAACTGAGCCACCCAGGTGCCCCTTCTCTTAAATTTCAATCTTCAGCATTTTAAAGAAGTTTTGATGTCATTCTCTCTTACCATCAGATTTTTTTCTGGCTTTGAGGATTAAAAAAAAAAAGATCTTATTTATTTATTTATTTGAGAGAGAGAGAGCAGGGGGAGGAGGGAGGGAGGGGGACAAGCAGACTCATGCTAAACCTGGAGTCCGAGGAGGGGCTCGATCCTACACCCTGAGATCATGACCTGATGATGGAGAGAGAGAGAGAGAGAGAGATATTGAGGGATTTATTGCAAGGAATTGGCATATGCAATTGTGAGGGGCTGGCTAGTCAAGTTCAAAATTTCTAGGGCAGGCAATTAGGAAAGAAAGGTTGGAATCTCTCAAGCAGGAGGTGACACTGCATTTCATAGTTGAAATTTCTTATTCTGCAGGGAAACTTTGTTTCTGCTCTTAAGGCCTTTCAACTACTTGGGATAGACCCACTCTGACTGTGGGGGATAATCTACATAAAGTCAACTGACTATAGATGCTAACTGCATCTATAAACTACCTTCACAGTAACACCTCAATTAAAGTTTGATTGAATAACTCAGCACTATAACCTAGCAAGGGACACATAAAACAGTATCACAGCAATGCTTGGAAAATGCTATGGTAGAGAAAGTATAAAATACCAAGGACAGACACAACAGGAGCTTTTATCTTATACTAAAGGAGAATCAGATGTTTTCCTGAAAGAAATGACAATTAAGGTAAGACCTGAGAGATGAGTAGGAATTAGATAAAGAGGTAAACAGAGAATATTCTGGGATGCGATACCCAGAGACCAGAGGGAGAGAAAGCTAGAGATGTAATTTTCTCTTATCAGATTTTTTTCTTTCTTTTTTCAGAATACCTATGAGGTGATGGTTGTTCTTTAACGGGAGCCACAATTTTATTCTTTTTTTTTCTTTTGTAATTATTATATTAACTTGTAATGTCCTTAGTGCTGAACCAGATGAAACTCCATTTTCATGTTTTAATTAGCATTCCCAATTCCTGGTGAGATGAAGCACCTTTTCATAGGTTTAGTTGACATTCAGGTTTCTTCCTCTATAGATTGCCTGTTTGTAACCTTTGCACATTTTCTATTGGATACGTTTCTTTTCCTTATTCATTATGTGTGATTTTTTTTAAAAGATTTTATTTATTCATTTGAGACACAGAGATACAGAGAGAGAGCATGAGCAGGGGGAGAGGCAGAGGGAGAGGGAGAAGCAGGTTTCCCACCGAGCAGGGAGCCTGATGTGGGGCTCGATCCCAGGACCCTGGGATCATGACCTGAGCTGAAGGCAGACGCTTAGCCATCTGAGCCACCCAGGTGCCCCTATTATGTGTGATTTGGATATGACTAGAAATCTTTTGTCTTTATATGCACTGCAGATATAGTCTCCCAAGGAACACCAGTCCAAACTAGGAGGAGCTTTGTAGACTACAGTTTGCAGGTGAGTGCAAGGGGACCTCATTAAGTCAGAGAGTACTGGGGTGATCTCGATTCTGGACCCAAGTCTCACTTATAGGACAGAGTCCTCATATTAAGCAGGAACAATGGGGGCAAAGGAAAGAAGAGGGTAAAGGAGATAGCACATTTCACAAAGTACAGTATTTTTAAACAATTCAGATAAATGACAGAAGAGGGAGCTCTAGAATCTTGAAGCTAGGAAAACTACACTGGCTTCTAGTACAAAAAACTCAATCTCATTGAAATATAAGCAATAAGAAAGAAAAGCAGTCAAACACATTAAAAATTATTATCAGTGGGGACCAGGACAAATAAAAAAGGGGTGCCTGACTGGCTTAGACAGTAGAGCATGTGACACTTGATCTCAGGGTTGTGAGCTCAAGCCCCACATTGGGGGTAGAGATTAATTAAAAATAAAATCTTAAAAAAATTATTATCAGAAAAAAAGGACAATTAGAAGCAGAACAACATTCTTTCAAGCAATGTAAACACACCAGAAAGACATGATAAAATAAAGGAAAACTATAGTATTTTAAATAAATAAGCTAAAAGAAGAAAATAATAGAAGGAATAAAAGAACAACTTAAATTGGAATCAAAATAACTCAGAAAGAATGTTATCAGAGAAAAGAAAACATGAAGACTTGAAAATGAAGCTTAGAAAACCAAGGAAAGTGTTATAAATAAAAGAAACTAAACTTGAAGCAATATATTAATTAATAAATACCACGGGCCATATGTAAAAAGAAACAGAAAATGGGAAGGAGGAAAATTTTAGGGCGCCTGGGTGGCTCAGTTGGTTAAGCGACTGCCTTCGGCTCAGGTCATGATCCTGGAGTCCCGGGATTGAGTCCCACATCGGGCTCCCTGCTCAGCGGGGAGTCTGCTTCTCCCTCTGACCCTCCTCCCTCTCATGCTCTCTGTCTCTCATTCTCTCTCTCGCAAATAAATAAAATCTTAAAAAAAAAAATTATACATGAGAATATATTGCATTCTTAGGCAGTAAAAAATGAAAGGTTAAATCAGGGTTTTGCCTGCTATTGGATAATCATAACCATATGGTACCAGTAGGGCAAATGTAAAGGTGGTAAAAATCATTTATGTGTTAAGATCTGAAGAGCCCTCCCAATGCTAAGAGGAAAAAGAATTTCTCTCACTGATAGATGAAGTTCCATTATTAGACGTTCAGTCCTTTGCTTTAAGCCTTGTCCTTGGCACATTGGAAATATTCAAAGCACTTGGCTATTATGATAGAAATGGTAACAGCACACTCAGTGTCCTTTAACCTTCCTAGTTATTTGGAAAACTAAGGCATAACTGTTCCCACACTTCCTTAAAGCTGCTGTCTGAGAGCAAATTTTGTCCAATTAAATGTCTTTTGTGGGACTGGAAGGCAGAACTACAAACATTATTTTTTTAACATTTTAGTTCCCTGTGTGAAATTCCATTCTACCTAAAATACCTACAAGTAGCTTTTATTTCTAAAACTGATCCGGACTCTCATAGATGTGAATAAGCATGTCTACTGGGGAGAATGGATGAAGCAATGTGAGGGAATAAAATTTCTCATGAAAGCATGAGCTCTAAAACATGGGGACAGAACACGGCTCACGAGAAAACCAGTCCCATTTCATATGTGACTGAAAGATGGCTTCTTTAAGAACTGATTCTCCTGGAAGAACTTACCAAGGCTGGTCTTCTCCACAAAAGTAAAATAATAATCCTTGGTGTCTCCTAACTAAATTCCAAGTAAATCTCATTGCCATCACACAATGTCCTTCATCTGTTCTTGGTTCTTTTATATTCACCTCCTTCCCATTTTAAGAAGTTAGAAATGTAAAATAGCCTCACAGCTATTTTAGTTAAATGTTACTATTTTCTAAACACATAAAGAAGCTTAATCAGTAGAACCACTTTCCTAATATGATCTATACTTGATCTAATGACTAGATATGATCTAACTTTATCCCATACCTGGTAGGACTGCAGAGAATAAAAATTAAATGGAAGAGGGCCAGTCTGAACATTTCATGCTCAACATACATGACAGAAGTAGGAATAAATTTTCTTAACAACCTCCTTCTATTCTGCCTCATCTCCTTCAGGAACCTGGTATCCCTATTCCTTTTTCTTTTTTTTTAAAGAAATGAGGGTTTTTTGTTTGTTTTTATAAATTTTATTTATTTATTTGTCAGAGAGAGCACAAGCAGGGAGAGGGGCAGGCAGAGGGAGAAGCAGGCTCCCTGCTAAGCAAGGAGGCTGATGTGGGGCTCGACCCCAGGACCCTGGGATTGTGACCTGAGCCAAAGGCAGATGCTTAACCAACTGAGCCACCAAGGTGCCCCTGGTTATCCCTAAGCATTTCATGGCAGTATTTTGGCCAATGAGAACTCCCGAAGTTCTGAGGCAAAAGGAACAGGTTATTCCTACGATTGCCACAGGCAAAGCAGTGAAAAGGAGAAACCACTCTAGCCCATGGTCTCTGGGTCTCTGCTGGGCCCTTGGGCTCCTTGGGGAGCCTATTCTTCACATTCCCATTGTAACTGGAAGTTCCTATGGATGGCACTTATTGGTACTGAAGAGAAGTTGGGCACTGATTCCTTCCCTGTGTTTGATGACTGCTTCATGGGGTGCTGAGGACAACTGGTCCAGGGCTGAGGGGCTTCCAAAGGGCCTTTATGGTCTTCTGGGTCTTTGATGCTGAAGACTGACTGTGTTATAGAAGTCAATACAAGACCTAACATTTGCAAGTTGATTGATTTCACACCAGCTACAAGGATATTTGCCTGGAAATAGAAACACAATTTCTACTTGTATCCTTGGAGCCCAATTATCCAGGGACACACCGCTCATAAGATGGCAGCCTGGATTGCTGGGCTCGTCCCACACAGTGGACTTGGGTCTTCACCACGGCTGCGCCTCATCAAAGAAGCTGCAAGAACACCCACTCATCAGGTGTCCCCTTGCCTGCAGACCTCCTTTAAATCAGACAAAGCTGAGGAGAAGAAACCAAGAAACTCGCTCTGGATAGGTGGCATAGGTGTTACAACAGTACATGGCTGCCACTGGGACCACGACTGAGTTCTCACTCTGTCTGTAGGCTCTGCACTCACACACAGCTCTCACCTGCTTGGCTGTTTTCCGTTGGTGCCCTGAACACAAGTTAGCTAAAGCTGTTGTTGCAGAAGACCATGAAGTTCCTGACCATTATTTGTAAATGCTCACTCGTTATCTATTTGCTCTGTGTTTACACATAATTCTGGCAAGCCCTGTTTCTGTTCTCATCAGTACAGACTAATTGTGTAGATGTCCAAAAAGCCTTTTTATAGTTATTGACCAGTATTTACAGGTTTGCATTCAGTGCCTGTAAGCTCTTTGTTCCTATAGTTTGCAAAGCATTTTATCTAGTTTTCCATACAAGTTGATATAAGTTGGCACTTGAAAGAGTGAGCTTTCGGTTACATCATAATAATAGCCATCAATTTGAGTGCTTCCTCCATGCCAGGCAAAGTGCTAGGTGCTTAAGATAAGTTGTCATTAATTCTGCTGGACAGTGAGTCTGCAACATGGCCAGGTGTGCTTCTGAGGGGTTTGGGGAAGGCAGATTCCTTCTGCTTGGCTTTGGCAGTTGGTTTTATTTTGAGAATTAAAGACACATGGCTCTCCTCTTAAGGTAGAGGACTATGTACTGATTTCATTTAATTTATCGTATTGAGCTGATGTAGTTAGATAAATAATAATAATAATAATAATATTATTATTATTATTATTCTTAAGTATCTGCTCTGTGCCAATCAATGTGTCTGTTTTTTAACATAAAATATCTTTATTCCAGTCAGGTAGTTATTACTATCCACATTTTATATGGTGAGAAACACTGGCTCCAGGGGAGTATCATCTGCTCAAGGACAGTAGGTGAGGGATAGAGCCAAGACTCAACTCCACTTGCATGAGAACCTAAAGCCAGACTCTTCCCAATCCCAGATCACTCCAGTTAGAGAGGAAATCCCCTTAACTGCAATTTATGGTTCCTAAACACTGCCCGAAGGGACTCACCTCTGCAAGGAGCTTTCTGGTATAGTGGGAAGGTTCTTATTTCTATCCCTTTTCTCCGTGGAACAGTGATCTCAGCCAGGGAGAGAGCCATTCTGCAGCCTATGCGTCTGAGTCGAGAGAGAATTTTAATCATCTAAGAGGAACCCAGCCAGAGTAATTCCTAGACTTCACTGGCTGAGTCCACCTCTCAGAATGACCTGGCTCTCTTCCACTGCGCTCAGTTCTTTTCCTGGCAGCTGAAGGTACTGTAAACACAGTCTCTGTACCTTGGAAGTGTTATAGGACTTTTTTGCTCTGTCGGTGCCCGTGGTTCTTGGTCACACCACTTCAAAGAATGAAGAGGTAGACCAGACAGAGTGGTGGGCAGCAAAGCAAGGTTTACTGAGCGATAGCAAAGTGACAGTACAAAGCTCCCAAGGAGAGAGGGGACCCGAAGGGGTTGCCACTGGGAGTTTCTAAGTCTAGGGATTTTTATGGGCTTGTTGGTGGGCTGTTTCAATCTGATTAACCCTCCCTGTGCCTGTCATCCAATCAGATTTTTGTCACCTATCATATTGGAAAGGGTGGAGGGCTCCTTCCAGGGTGGTGTAAAATCCTTTTAAGGGTGGTTTCCTCTTAGGGTGGGGGCCTGTTGTCCCTGCCTGCCTGCCTTCCAGTCATCCTTCATCATAAGGAACCTCTCCCGGTACCTACAGCAAAGAAGGTGCGGTGTTGGGAGAGCACCCTTAGGGCAATTTGACTCCACTCTGCAGGAAAGTCAGCTGGCTATAAGAGTCCCGGAAGACCCCATGAACATGAAATCCCATTCCTTCCTTCTGCCATAAATGTCTTTCTCCTGTGTTGTCTATTCTAAAAGCCACTGATGTCATCCCTTTGGTTCTAAGCTCATCTGGCTATTGGAAGGCTAAAGGTGACTATAGCTGGGTATTCCACACACGCCGCCCCCCACCCTGTTCCCCGGTCAGTTAGGCCATGATACTATTTCAGCATTTTAGGCTCTGGTTAACTGGTTTCTCCTGAGGGCAGGCCTTCTAGAGAAGAAGCTCTCGAATATTAAAAAATGGTTCCTTTCCCTTCCCTCTCTGGGAACACTAGGAGGTTTTTCTCTGTTATTTACTCCAGGAGGTGTATAGCTCCAGGTGGCAAATCCCACCAGTGGATTTTTCTCTCATATGTACTGTGAGAACCTGGTCAAGTTCCTAGGGGTAAAATGCACACATCACATCTGTGGGGAGTCCCCTATGAATGAGTGTCCCTGGAACTTTTTAATAAAGATTTTATTTATTTATTTTAGAGAGAGAGGGAGGAAACGGGAGTGGGGAGGGGCAGAAGGGGAAGAGAAAGAATCTGAAGCAGTCTCCACACTAAGCAGGGAGACCAAGGATCATGACCTGAGCTGAAACCAAGATTCAGACGCTTCACTGACTGAGCCACCTAGACACCCCTCCCCTGGAGATTTTTTTTTTTTTTAAAGATTTTATTTATTTATTTGACAGAGAGAGACACAGCGAGAGGGAACACAAGCAGGGGGAGTGGGAGAGGGAGAAGCAGGCTTC
>NW_023270852.1:2916430-2923002 GCF_011800145.1 Mirounga leonina | reverse complement strand
GAGAGGGAACACAAGCAGGGGGAGTGGGAGAGGGAGAAGCAGGCTTCCCGCCAAGCAGGGAGCCTGATGTGGGGCTCCATCCCAGGACCCTGGGATCATGACCTGAGCCGAAGGCAGACGCTTAACGACTGAGCCACCCAGGCACCCCTATTTTTTATTTTTTTTATTATGTTATGTAAGTCACCATACAGTACATCATTAGTTTTTGATGTAGTGTTCCATGATTCATTGCGTATAACAACCAGTGCACATACCCTCCTTAATACCCATCACCAGGCTAACCCATCGCCCCACCCCCCTCCCCTCAAAACCCTCAGTTTGTTTCTCAGAGTCCATAGTCATTCATGGTTCATCTCCCCCTCCAATTTCACCCCCCTTCATTTTTCCCTTCCTTCTCCCAACGTCCTCCATGCTATTCCTTATGTTCCACAAATAAGTGAAACCATATGATAATTGACTTTCTCTGCTTGACTTATTTCACTTAGCATAATCTCCTCCAGTCCCATCCATGTTGATGCAAAAGTTAGGTATTCATTCTTTCTGATGGCTGAGTAATATGCCATTGTATATATGGACCACATCTTCTTTATCCATTCGTCTACTGAAGGGCATCTCAGCTCTTTACACAGTTTGGCTATTGTGAACATTGCTGCTATGAACATTGGGGTGCATATGGCCCTTCTTTTCACTACATCTGTGTCTTTGGGGTAAATACCCAGGAGTGCAATTGCTGGGTCATAGGGTAGTCTATTTTTAATTTTTTGAGGAACCTCCACACTGTTTTCCAAAGTGGCTGTACCAACTTGCATCCCCACCAACAGTGTAAGAGGGTTCCCCTTTCTCCACAACCTCTCCAACATTTGTTGTTTCTTGCCTTGTCAATTTTTCCATTCTAACTTGTGTAAGGTGGTATCTCAATGTGGTTTTGATTTGAATTTCCCTGATGGCTAATGATGATGAACATTTTTTCATGTGTCTGTTAGCCATTTGTATGTCTTCTTTTGAGAAGTGTCTGCTCATGTCTTCTACCCATTTTTTTTATAAAGATTTTATTTATTTATTTGACAGAGACAGCGAGAGAGGGAACACAAGCAGGGAGAGTGGGAGAGGGAGAAGCAGGCTTCCTGCCGAGCAGGGAGCCTGATGCGGGGCTCGATCCCAGGACCCTGGGATCATGCCCTGAGCCGAAGGCAGACGCTTAACGACTGAGCCACCCAAGCGCCCCTTCTGCCCATTTTTTGACTTATGTATTTTTTGGGTGTTGAGTTTGAGAAGTTCTTTATAGATCTTGGATATCAGCCCTTTTCTGTAGTGTCATTTGCAAAAATCTTCTCCCATTCCATGGGTTGCCTCTTTGTTTTGTTAACTGTTTCCTTTGCTGTGCAGAAGCTTTTTATCTTGATTAAGTCCCAAAAGTTCATTTTGGCTTTTGTTTCGCTTGCCTTTGGGGATGTGTCTTGGAAGAAGTTGCTGTGGCCAATGTCGAAGAGGTTACTGCCTATGTTCTCCTCTAGGATTCTGATGGATTCCTGTCTCACATTGAGGTCTTTCATCCATTTTGAGTTTATCTCTGTGTATGGTGTAAGAGAATGATCGAGTTTCACTCTTCTGTATATAGCTGTCCAATTTTCCCAGCACCATTTATTGAAGAGACTGTCTTTTTTCCTGCTTTGTCGAAGATTATTTGACCATAGAGTTGAGGGTCCATATCTGGGCTCTCTATTCTGTTCCCTTGGTCTATGTGTCTGTTTTTGTGCCAGTACCATGCTGTCTTGGTGATCACTGCTTTGTAATATAGCTTGAAATCAGGCAACGTGATGCCCCCAGCTTTGTTTTTCTTTTTCAACATTTCCTTGGTGATTCGGGGTCTTTTCTGATTTCATACAAATTTTAGGATTGTTTGTTCCAGCACTTTGAAAAATGCCATGGAGTTTTGATCGGGATGGCGTTGAAGGTATAGATTGTTCTGGGCAGCATAGACATTTTAACAATGCTTATTTTTCTGATCTATGAGCATGGAATGTTTTTCCATCTTTTTGTGTCTTCTTCAGTTTCTTTCATGAGTGTTCTGTAGTTCCTAGAGTATAGATCATTTACTTCTTTGGTTAGGTTTATTCCAAGGTATCTTATGGTTTTTGGTGCTATTGTAAGTGGAATCGATTCTCTAATTTCTCTTTCTACAGTTACATTGTTAGTGTATAAGAAAGCAACTGATTTCTGTGCATTGATTTTGTATCCTGCCACATTATTGAATTGCTGTATGAGTTCTAGTAATTTGGGGTGGAGTCTTTTGGGCTTTCCACATAAAGTATCATCACTGTGAAGAGAGAGAGTTTGACTTCTTCTTTGCCAATTTGAATACTTTTTATTTCTTTTTGTTGTCTGATTGCTGTTGCTAGGACTTCTAGTACTATGTTGAACAACAGTGGCGAGAGTGGGCATCCTTGTCATGTTCCTGATCTTAAGGGAAAGGCTCTCAGCTTTTCCCCATTGAGAATGATATTCGCTGTGGGTTTTTCATAGATGGATTTTATGAAATTGAGGAATGTTCCCTCTATCCCTATATTCTGAAGAGTTTGAATCAGGAAAGAATGCTGTATTTTGTCAAATGCTTTTTCTGCATCAATTGAGAAGACCGTATGGTTCTTCTCTCTCCTCTTATTGATGTGTTCTATTACATTGATTGATTTGCGAATGTTGAACCACACTTGCATCCCAGGGATAAATCCCACTTGGTTGTAATGGATGATCCTTTTAATGTACTGTTGGATCCTATTAGCTAGGATTTTGTTGAGAATTTTGGAATCCATATTCATCAGGGATATCGGTCTGAAATTCTCCTTTTTGATGGGGTCTTTGCCTGGTTTGGGCATCAAGGTAATGCTGGCCTCATAGAATGAGTCTGGAAGCTTTCCTTCTGTTTCTATTTTTTGAAACAGCTTCAGGAGAATAGGTATTATTTCTTCTTTGAATGTTTGGTAGAATTCCCCAGGGAATCCATCAGGCCCTGGACTCTTGGTTATTGGGAGGTTTTTGATCACTGCTTCAATCTTGTTACTGGTTATTGGCCTATCCAGGTTGTCAATTTCTTCCTGTTTCAGTCTTGGTAGTTTATAGGTTTCTGGGAAGGCATCCATTTCTTCCAGGTTGCTTAATTTATTGGCATATAGTTGTTGATAATAGTTTCTAATAATTGTTTCTATTTCCTTGGTGTTAGTCCTGATCTGTTCCATTTCATTCATAATTTTATTAATTTGGGTCCTTTCTCTTTTCTTTTGGGTAAGTCTGGCCAGTGGTTTATCGATCTTAAAGATTTAATTTATTTATATATCTTTATTGAATATATATATAAATAAATATATATATTTATTTATATATCTTTATATATCTTTCAAAGAACCAGCTTCTAGTTTCATTGATCTGCTCTACTGTATTTCTGGTTTCTAATTCATTGATCTCTGCTCTGATCTTAATTCTCTTCTAATGTGTGGCTTGGGCCTCATTTGTTGCTTTTTCTCCAGTTCTTTAAGATGTAAAATTAGTTGGGGAATTCGGGATTTTTCTATTTTTTTGAGTGAGGCTTGGATGGCTATGTATTTCGCCCTTAGGACCACCTTTGCAGTAACCCATAGGTTTTGGACCAATGTGTTTTCATTCTCATTGGTTTCCATGAATTGTTTAAGTTCTTTTTTGATTTCCTGGTTGACCCAAACATTCTTAAGCAGAGTGGTCTTTAGCTTCCAAGTGTTTGAATTTCTTCCAAATTTTTTCTTGTGATTGAGTTCCAGTTTAAAACCATTATGGTCTGAGAATATGCAGGGAATAATTTCAATCTTTTGGTATCGGTTGAGACCTGATTTGTGACCCAGTATGTGGTCTATTCTGGAGAAAGTTCCATGTGCGCTTGAGAAGAATGAGTATTCTGTTGTTTTAGGGTGGATATATAGAACATTCTATATATATCTATGAGATCTATCTGGTCCAGTGTGTCCCCCTGGATCTTTTAACTCTCACAGTTGTCCACACTGAGCCTCCAGCAGCTCACCAGTTAACAGTCAGGTTGTCCTACCCCAGCACTGGCTCCAAGCACTGAGGTCTGCCCTTGTTGAGTGTTTGTTTTAGTAGGACATTACTCCCTGTATTCATCTGTCTCTCCAATCTTGGGGGCAAAGGTTTGCCCTGTGTTCACCTCTCTTAAAGATCCTAGAAGAGTTGTTCTTTTTTCCCAGTCTTTTCAGCTTTTCATTGTTAGGACAGAGTGGCAACTTCCATGTTCCCTACATGTGGAATGCAGTGCAATCAATTTTCAGTTGGGATTCTTCAGGTAGTTTGACAGCTCAGAATCCCCCCAGGCTGAAGAGAATGAATTTGTGGTGTTGTTGCTACTCTGCTGCAGTTGTTATTGTTGTGGTTTTGGTGTTGTTGCTGAGTCTCATTCATACTCCAATTGTGTAGAATTGAAGGAGTAACCCATTAGGTGTAATCCTTCTAAATGCACAAAAATTCACATAAGAATTTTCAACCAGGTACAAGACTCTGGCACACCCTGATAAACCATCTTTTTAAAAAACTTTAAATGAAAAAATGCAGGAATCTAACTTACAAGAATGTAAATACATATTACAGGTAGAGTTTATCAACTTGCCATGAAATTGTGTTTCCAAACAAGATTGTTTCCAACTTACCCTGATTTCTAGGTATAATGTTATGAAATAAGATAATAAAATCAAGGGAAAAATAGTCAAATGACTTTTATTTTATTTTATTTTATTATTTTTTAGAGAGAGAGAGTGTGTGAGCAGGGAGGAGCAGAGGGCGAAGGAGAGTATCTTAAGCAGACTCCACACTTGGTGAGGAGCCCAATGGGGGGCTCAATCTCATGACCCTGAGATCATGACCTGAGCCAAAGTCAAGAGTCAGACACTTAACTGACTGAGCCACCCAGGGGCCCCTATTTCATTTTATTCAAAAAAAATTTTACTATTTTTAAAATTCCAGCATAATTAACATATAATTTACATAATACATATTAATTTCATGGGTATATATGGTGATTCAGCAATTCTATTCATTACTCATCACAAGAACCTATTCACCCACCCCCCCACCCACCTCCCCTCTGGCAATCACCAGTTTGTTCTCCTTATTTTAGAGTCCATTTTTTTTTGTTTCTCTCTTTTTTTCTTTGTTTGCTTTGATTCTTACACATATGAGTGAAATCCTATGGTATTTCTCTTTCTTTGGCTGACTCCTTTCACTTAGCATTATGCCCTCTAGATCCATCCATGTTGTTGTAAATGGGAAGATTTCATTCTTTTTCATGGCTGAGTCATATTCCATTGCATATATACCACATCTTCTTTATCCATTCATCTATCAATGGACACTTGGGTTGCCTCCAAATTTGGCTACTGTAAATAGTGCTGCAATAAACTTGGGGTGCATTTGTCTTTTCAAAATAGTGTCTTCGTATCCTTTGGGTAAATACCGAGTAGTGGAATTACTGGATCATATGGCAATTGTATTTCTAATGCTTTGAGGAACCTCCATACTGATTTCCACAGTGGGTGTACCAATTTGCATTCCCACCAATAGTATATGTGGGTTCCTTTTTCTCCAAAATCTTGCAAACATTTGTTTTTTGTGTTTTTGATTTGAGCCATTCTGACAGGTGTGAGGTGATATCTCGATGTGGTTTTGACTCATATTTCTCTGGTGATTAATGATGTTGGGTTTCACGTTTTTCACGTTTCTGTTGGCCATGTGTATGTCTTCTTTGGAGAAGTGTCTTTTCATGTCTTCTGCCCATTTTTAAATTGGATTCTTTGCTTTTTGGTGTTGAGTTGTACACGTTCTTTATATATGTTCAATACCAACCCTTTATTGGATATATCATTTGCAATTCTCTTTTCCCATTCAATAGGTTGTCTTTTAGTTTTGTGGATTGTTTCCTTCATTGTGCAGAAGATTTTTCTTTTGATATAGTCCTAATAGTTTATTTTTGCTTTTGTTTCCCTTGCCTGAGTACTCATATCTAGAAAAATCTTTCTATGGCCAATGTCAGAGAAATTACTGCCTGTGCTGTCTTCTAGGGTTTTTATGATTTCAGATCTCACATTTTAACCCACTTTGAGTTTATTTTTGTGCATGTCATAAGAAATTGGTCCAGTTTCATTCTTTTGCATGCAGCTGTCCAGTTTCCCCAACACCATTTGTTGAAGAGACAATCTTTTTCTTACTGCATATTACAGTCATAGATGAATCAACCTCCTTTGTCATAGATGAATCAACCATATAATCATGGGTTTCTCTCTGGGCTCTCTACTCTGTTCCACTGATCTAAGTGTAGAGATACTGGCCTTTAAAGTAAAGCTTGAAATTGCTGGAAGTCACCCTAGCACCCTCTGGGTATGCACGCCGATTCCAGTCACACATCCCCAGCCCGGGTTTTGTAGCCACCAAAGATCTCAGAATGAGAAATGAATATTGGCTCTGAAGGCCTAAGGCATACCTGGCAGCCACAGGGAAAGTCCTGAGCCTGCAAAGTGAGGTGGCCACGAAACTGGCTCCTA